>NC_034603.1:12924244-12954952 GCF_900095145.1 Mus pahari | reverse complement strand
CTCGAACTCAGAAATCCGCCTGCCTCTGCCTCCCGAGTGCTGGGATTAAAGGCCTGCGCCACCAGGCCCGGCTTAGGTTCACGCCTTTAATCCCAGCACTTGGGAGGCAGAGGCAGGTGGATTTTTGAGTTCGAGGCCAGCCTGGTCTACAGAGTGAGTTCCAGGACAGCCAGGGCTATACAGAGAAACCCTGTCTCAAAAAAACAAAAACAAATAAACAAACAAACAAACAATAAAAGCCATGTTTTTCCCTCTCTCCCCCTCCCTTCCCTTCCTCCTCCCGGAGGCAGCCTCTGTGTCTCCCTGACCCTTCGCCTCTTAATAAACCTCCCAAGTGAGATCTACTTCATAGCGTGATATTGTTGGAACCTGCTGCTTATTTTTATCACTTGGTGCAGAGACAGATTTACAGTCCTGCCTATGTGTGCAACCCACCACATAAGGTAAGCCCACAGGCCAGGACCCTATCCCGACAAGTCTGCCTGCTCCACCGGCTTGTTTTCCAGCCATCGGATCATCAGATCTCTGCATTCAAACACAGACATATCGGGAGTTTCCTCTCCTGCTTGGCATAAATGCCCCCCCGCCCCCCACCCCAGACACAAGGGATGGGCTGCTGAGCTCCCAGCAACTCTGGTGTCCTTTGGAACAGAGGAACCCCCAGGCACTGTCTTCACAGCTACGAATGGCACTTGCTGACCACTTTCCACCATAGGACCTTTTCCTTTGGGTGAGATTTTTTTTCTTTCTTTCTGAGATACAGCTCCTCCCCTTTCTCCCAAAAATCCTGGTACTGGATGGGCCGTGCTTTTCCAGGCATCTGCCATTTGTTCAGCCAGTTTGTACCACCCATATCCTGTTATTATTTTCCCTATCTTCGGGGTGCTGCCCCGGGGTAGAAAATAACCTTTTCCCTCACCCCTTCATCCATTCCTCCAGGCTTCCCCATGGGATGCTTCCTGGAAAAACCTGAAACCTCTAAACAGTGCCTGGTTTAAAGTTTTCTCCACTCATATGCCTTTGCAATCAAACTGGGCTCCAATACCCACTAGATAATGACTCTGAACGGCCACCTAATGGCACTTTTGATCCTATTATTTAAGGTAACTTTACAACGAATGCTAGCGATCTGGAAAATGGAATGAGGTTTCCTACGTTTGGGCTTTTTTCTTACCTTTGTTCTAAACCTTCTTTTTGTTCTTCCTATTTCCCAACTTAGCTCCTGCTAGCTATGAAAAATCAACCTGATGAAGCTTCCGCTGTCCTTGATCCAGCTAATGAGCCTCCTCTTTACAGTTCTTACAGGCTTCTCGAGCCTCCTCTGCTCCCCTAGCTTCTTCATATTCCTCTACTTTCCTGGCCTCTTCAGATTCCTCTCCTGGCCTGTCTTCTCCAGACTCCTCCCCTCCATTACCAGCTCTAAGCCACACTAAGTCCCATGCTAGCACTGACTTTCACCCCACCTAAAGCTTTTAGCCCTCCCACTACCCGCTACCGGCTCTTACACTGCAGCCAAATCCCCTCCTTCTTCTCCTATCCAGCCTAACCAAGCCTCTGTTCTTCTTTTGTGGGAAGTTGCTGGGGTGGATGGTCCAATTAGGGTACATGTCCCCTTTATATTAAGTGAAGTTTCTTGAATAGAAAAAAAGACTGGGATGCTTTGGTTCTAATTCCTCTACCTTTATTAAAGCATTTCAGTATATCACTAAATCTTACAGTCTGAATTTCTATAAATTATACATATATAACATATATTACATTATATTAATATAATTACTATAATTAAAATTATATACAATTATAACTATATAATTATATTATATATAATTGTATATAATTATATAATATGATTAATATAATTATATGTAATTATAAAATAATTACTATAGTTAATATATTTATATATGTATATGTGTGTGTATATATACCACCAGGCCCCATGTGGTCATATATATAATCATTATTAACAGTCTACTCCCCAAGGAGCACAGGTGAACCAGGGAGCAGACTAGAGCACATGCAGATGAAATACACTAAAACCAACACAGCACATACCATTGGGTCTGAGGCAGTGCCCAACCAGGATCCCCAGTGGAATTATAATACCTCAGGTGGCATTTTTGTTAGAAATCAATTTATAACTTGCCTCCTGGCTGGTCTCTATAAGGTTGCCTTTAAATCAGTAAATTACGAAAAACTCCAAGAAGTCATTCATGACAAACATGAAAACTCATCTCAATTTTAAGAGTGTGTTACAAAGGTTCTCTTACAATATACTAATCGTGACCCTGAAAACCCAGGTCGACAACTTCTGATGACCTATTTCTTTTCCCAGAGCCAACCCAATATTAGGGCCAAGCTTAAACGTTTGTACCGAGGATCCCTAACTCCACAGGCAGAAGTCTTAGTGATGGCCTTTAAGGTATATTATGGGAGATATGAACAGTACTGCAAACATAAATACCATTGCTGGCCAAAGCCGTTCAACCAGCCTGCGAAAGTGCCTGGTCTCCCTGGCCCCCTGAAACCCAGGAACCACCAGGTCCTTGCTACAAATGTGGTCAGTAGGGTCACTGGGCACGGGCTATGTCCAAAGTGCCATCAAGAGGCACATTGGGCTGCTGATTGTCCTCATGTCACATGTGACACAGGAGCATCACTCCTAGATTGCCCTCCAGCTGATCCCTTAGGCCTGGTCATGAGCAGCTGAGGGAGCCGGAGCTTCCTTGACCCAACCACTACCATCGCTAACAGGAAGTCCTGGAGAGTCATCACGGTATCGGGGAGATACATTTCCTTCCTTTTGGACAATGGGGCCACTTACTGAGTCCTGACAGAGTTTGGGGGATCCACCTCTCCTTTTCATTTCCCTATTGTTGGGGTAGGGGTACAACTTTGCCAACCTCACCAGATCCTACCAGTCAACTGAGTTTTTAGGGGTGTTTCTCTCATGCATTCTTTTCTTGTAGGGTCAATGTGTCCTGTCCCCTTATTGGAAGGGATCTTCTAGCCAAAGTGGGAGCCTCTGTTTCTTTTGCTCCTCTTTTTTGCCCTGAACTAAAGCTCACTAGTAGCCCCTCTCCCAACCTACTGGCTCTAACACGTCATTTCCTTTGCCAGCCACCCAGGTGGACCTCCACAATAGATCCCCAACTCTGGGACTTTACCCACATGCCTACTGTTAAGTATGCCAAGGACCTCCTGGTCTTGATGGACACCTTCTCAGGGTGGGTGGAAGCGTTCCCCACCAGCAGCAAAAGGGATCAGGCAGTCTCTGATCTCCTCCTCCGGGAGATCATCCCTCGATTTGGAATCCCAGCCTCCCTCCGGTCAGATAACAGTCCCGAATTCACCCCACCCCCACCCCGTTTCTCAAACCCTATCTAAGGCCCTCAACTTCCCTTGGTACTTTCATACTCTGTACCAGCTCCAGTCCTCAAGAAAGATAGAACAGTCTAACCGCTCTGCTCCTTAGAAATCACTCTTGTCAACCTGTCACAGGAACTTCACCTTGATTGGGTAAAACTCGTACCCCTCCCTGGCTCTTTTCAGGCTACCGGCTTTCCCCAAGCAACCTCTTCTCATCTCACCCGTTGAGCTCATGTTAGAACCAGTTCTGACTCGCAGACCTTCATCCAAACTGTCTCCTCTCCCTGATCACCACTCCCTTACTCTGTCATCTCTGCTTCCTCCTATGGAACTTTACTGACCATCGTCTACCACGGCCACATACTAACTCCTGTCCACTCCCTATCATCACTGGAGATCAGGTCCTCTCCCCTCCAGACCATCACCCTTCACCTCTTTCCCCTAAATGGCATGGCCACTTCAAACGTAATTCTCATGATTCCCACAGAAGGACTCTCATTGGATCCACCTGTCTCACCTCAATCCTTTTACCCCTCTACCTCTAAATAACTCTTCTTACACATTGATCCCAACAGGACCCTGCTCCCTTAAGCTTCAGAAGACCCTGACTACCTTGTCCCCAGTTCAGAAGAATGCGGCTCCACTCTGGCAGCCGCGTTCCACCCTACTGGATCATACATGGGTTTCACCTCCTCCCCCTCCTGTTTGTTTCTATCCAGAGTAACCCTTATGTATCTCCAACGTTTGAGAAACCCTCGCTTATAGCAAACAGTCTCCAAATAGGATCAGAGAATTGCTCTATAGCCAGATGCTAGGAGCCAATCAGAATTCTTATCACTACCCCTATGCTCACTATTCCTTCTAAATAGTATGACCTTTTTGTTTGTTTCCTTTTTGACCAGTCAAAGGATTATTTTAAGGAATGGCCAGACAGATATGGGGGCTGCCCATATTGGTCTTGCCAATTACACATGTCGATATCACAGACCAATCACCTTTTCTATCTACTATGCCAGACCCTCTTCTTCTATGTTCAAGACCCACAGAATCCTAGATGGGAAATGGGCATTGTTGGCAAACTCTACTGCACCAACAAATCTGGGCTCCTGGTAAGCACAATTCATACCTGGAGAGAAGAGAAAGAGGAGAGGTCATTATACCCTTCTCCAAGGTCATCACTTCTTTGACATCCCTTCTCCTAAAGAATACAAACCTGTCATTTTTGCCTTCTGCTCCTGACTCCAGTTTCAGCCTATCAGCTCTCTAATGTCTGCCAACCTGGCCACTTTGGGGATTGCTGACTGTGTGTGCCCCCTGGAAACAGCTCACAATTGCCACTTACAGCTTCTCCAGTGACCTTGTCTAATAGCCCTGCTTTGCCTTTCACCAATTGCCCTGACCCTGGTGTTGCCACGACCCCCTACCTTTTCGATAGCCTCCTCTTTGGTGTGGCAGACTGTTCTCAGGCATCCAGGACACATCCCATAGATATGATCCCTAGACTGAAGCAAGACCATAACGAGATCTATCTCTACTGCAATGCCCTACAGTCTAGAATATGTCGATTCTTTGTGGTGCTCAGGCATATCAATGTCTACCTGCCAGCTGGTCAGGAGTTTGTACACTGGCGCTTCTTATCCCTTAATTAGTGGAGATACACACAGAGAAGCCCCTAGCAATCCCAGTTGTGGACTCAATAGCCATCTGTCTAGCATAACAGAAGGGAATTTTAATCCTGCCCCTCCTGGCTGTCTCAGGAATAACCTCGGGTGGAGCCCCCAGAACAGTAGGACTGGCCACTTCCCTAACTTTATACCACCAGTCTTCTTTCCAGTACATCTAAGATCTTCAACAGGTGGCCCAAAGCATACTTACTCTCCAAGGACAGATCGATTCTCTGGCAGCAGTGGTACTTCAAAACCTTCAGGGACTAGACATTTTTACAGCTAAAGAGAGGCCTTTGCCGTTTTCTCCAAGAAAAATGCTTCTACATTTAAAAATCCCACATGGAAATGATACTGCCCTTCCTGACCCAGCCTCCTCTCATTTTTCTGTGTTTGCTATTTGAACCCTGTTTCAGCAACCTCTTCTCCACATTCCTCCAATGACAAATCCAAAAAATAAAATAAAATAAAATAAAATAAAATAAAATATAAAAAAATTAACCAGACAGATTAATCATTTCCTCTTACAGGCTTACCAAGCACTGGCCACAGAGGATCCTGATGCCACCAACTCTCAAATGTGTCCTGATGGTGAGGATCAGCTACACCCTGAAACTGATGACTCCTTTGGACAGCGGGAAGCAGTTTAAGAGATCCGATGCTTCAATCCACACCCCACTTTCGCTCACCTTTTAGTTCTCCTCTTTATGATGAAAAAGAGGAAGGTTGGGAATCAGGCACCTTCCCAGGCAGTGCAATGGGACCCTGCAACAAAGTTAGCGATCAGGCACCTTCCTGAGTCCTGAGGGACTCAGCATTACAAGAAGATGTGTCATCATCAGCTGTGTAGAGGTGACACAGTCCCACTGTGGGCCTTGTCACATATCCTCCTGCACATGCACCTAGACCTGACTAAAAAGCTGCAGGTTTTTTCTTTCCCCCTTCCTTCTTCTTTCCTCCTCCCAGAAGCACCCTCTGTTCCCCTCCCCCCTTAATAAACCTCTCAGGTGAGACCTGTTGCATGCTGTGACTTTGTTGGAACCTGCCACTTAGTTCCATTGCTCGTTACGTCTCCCACCTCTTTCTCTCTGTTGCCAAAGCAACTCGCATAAAATAAAATTGCATTCTCCATGATAGATTATAGAAGCTAGAGCCACACCCAAGTGAGCTACAAGGCCTGGAGAATGAGCTTGGCCTCGCTCGCTCTTCCTTCCCTTTTCGAGTACCAGAAGTGTCCTGCTCCATTACTGGAGCAAGGACTGCTGCACAAAGAGATGAAGAAGAATAAGAACACACAGGCTTTGCTGGAGTCCCGTCCCCAGTCTCTCACCATTAGATCAGATCCTTTCACCTGATCATGTGCCAGCCCTTTATTAAAGCAAAGCATAGAGCTTTTTCCTCTGGAGCTCTGAGCCTGTGTTCATTTTCAAAATGGTTTAATTCACTGAAGTTGGTGCTATTTTTCTCATGTTAACTTGCCTTGCCTATGGGGAAATTGGCATGACTCCTGTGGTGGGTACAGGATGCATCTACTTTTTTGCTCCCATAGCCTGCTATCCTTACAACTTCCCTATGAGGCAGGTATTACAATGATCCCATTAAAAGGGTGAGAAAGCTGGGTCTTGAAGATGCTAAGCAACGATGCTCATAGCTCTATCTTTTGTCAGGAAGACAAAGGTGTCTCAGCGTCTCTCCTGTCGGGTTTTCTTACTTCTCTTTGGCCACAGCTGGCCTCCTTGGGTTTGCTGAGCATGAAATGAAGCACTGGTCCCCACTTCATAGAGAGAAATGTGCCAAAGAACTTCTGTAGGCACAGTGCTTTCTCCTTCAGTTGTGCCTAAGCCTGCTCCTCCTGGTCAGGTGGGCTTGCCGTTTCTCTTGTTTCCCGTTTCCTGCTTCAACTCATCTATTGCAGTAGCTACTGTCTCTCCACCCAATTCCAGACCTCAGCTTCCAGTGCTCACTGGTGCCCTCCTGTGCCTTATGCTCCACTAGGAACGCAGCCTCGGGCTTCTGAATGCAGCCTTGGGCTTCTGCCTTTTCTGTACCTCAAGAATGAACTCTAGCCTCAGAGTGCTTCATGGTTTGTTGGTGATGCTGGCGATGCCCCACCAGCATAAAGAACCCTGCCATGTCCACTACTGGAAGCATCTTCACCTGTCACACCTTGTTCTCAGCAGGATGGTCATAGAAGATCTTAGGGCTTGGAGCAGGTAGAAACAGCACCAGGGCCTGGTGGCTGGCACCCAGTGCCATTACTTCATCCAGTTACTTGACTTTTAAGAAAGTCTGTCCTTTAAATAGAGAAACTCTATCTTGAGTGCACTGAAGTCATGTTAAGAGGTCATAGCCGAAATGACACTGTATGGTGAGGGCCAGAACAGCTAAGGTGGCCCTAAGCTTGCTGGAAGTTTTGGAAAACAGTCCTAGGTCTTTGTGCTTATAAAATGTGATTATTCTTTTCCTTACTAGGACTGTTCATTTCGTACCTACTAAATGTTTTGCTATCTCTAGATGAAAGACTTTATGGGGAGATTGACAGCTGTTAGAAGTCATTCCCTGTTCCCAAGTGTGGGCTCATAACAGGATGCTGTGCTCCAATGGTTTGCATCTGATGATAGAAACTTCCTCTGATCCTTCTAGAAAGTACAACCAGGGCTCTAAGCAAATAATGCTACCAAAATATCATTCTGCCATTTCAAGAAGGCTCGGATGTGCCCGGTCGGGTTTTCAGAATAGCAGAGAGTTGATGCTGATCCCCATTCTTTCTAAGTTCAGCACATAGGAGCCACTAGGAGGACACAACAGGCCCTACCCATGATCTGAAAAAAAGCGAACTCCTCTTTTTGATGAGATCTTAGGACATCATGTACAGTGAGCATCTTAGTACTTAATGGGGTTAAATGTGTTCAGTCCTATTTTATAAGCAATGTCAGGAATGAGCATACTTTGGGGGGAAAACAACATGGGAGTCATTGGAGACCCCAAACATGGAGGGCTAATGCACATCCAGACCCAATACAGATCCCCAATAAGTACTGGAGCTGAAGGCATGGAATGGCGATGTGAGACAGACACAGGTCATCCATCTCACTGAGCGTTTTATTTAATGGTGTAGGGTCTGTTGCTTAGTTTTTGTCAACTTGCTAGAATCTTAGAAACTCAGAGTCTTATGAGAAGAGGGAACCTCAACTAAGAAAATTTCCCCAGTCCCATTGGCCTATAGGCAAACCTGCAGGGTGTTTTCTTGGTTGATCGTTGATGTGAAGGGCCCAGGCTATTCCATTTCCAGCCTTGAGTTCCTACCCTGATTTCCTTTCACAATGGGATTACAAGCTGTAAACTACAGTAAACCCTTTCTTCCCCGACTTGCTTTTGGTTGTGATGTTTTGCACAGCAACAAGAGCAAACCAAGACAAGGGGGGAAATCAGAGAATCATTTCAGGATTGATGATGGAGTAGCAAGCCCCTAAAGAGGGCATGGTGCAGTTTTGTGCCCTAGTGGAATCCCTGCTGGGAAGCCTGCAGGGACCTTCCCTGAGCTCAGCAAGATGCTGATGCTGGAAACTGATGCTGGATGCTGATGCTATAAAGGGAAGGGTCAACTCTGCACAATTGGAAATGAAATCACTGCAAGAAGCGGTTCTTAGATGATGGGGCTGGGGGGAGGGGATGCACCCAGATAGGCTCTGAAACAGAGTGCCTGACTCTGCTGAGCAAGTACAGAAACCATGACTGCAAAGAAGAGTTATTTATTTATTTCATCTCAGAAAGCATAAACAAACAAACCAACACATGAAAAACATATGCACGTCACTACAAGGAGTGTGGTCATTGCGTCCTGATGTAGCAGTAGTATCTTCATGGCATGATGGACCTTGTCTGGTCATATCTGTACCTTAGGTTCACTCAGGCCGATGACATGGCGAACCTGGATGGTTTTCTTTGCACCCATTTGTATGGCGAGTAAGTCGCCCTGGAATTTTATGCCCTTTCGTCACAGCTACACTATATTTTCCTTCAAATTCCAAAAGCTTCTGTTCTTCCAGACAGCCAGGATGTCTCTGCTCCCGTGTCTTACGAGTGTTGGAGGTGGGGCCTGCCAAGGAGGTGAGCAACTGACTCCTCCCACCTCATTTCCTCCCTTTCTTTTTGAGATATTATATCACGCTATCATGCAGTCCAGCCTGGCCTTGTTATGTCGCTAAGGATGACACTGAGCTTGTGAGTTTTCTGCCTCTCTCTCACCAGTGCTGGGATTAAGGCATGAGCCACCATGCTTAGTTTATTCAGTGCTGAGCAACAAAGCCAGATCCTCATGAATGTTAGGCAAGCACATTGCCATCTGAGCTATAGACCCAAACCTGGATTCCAATTTCTAGTTGTTTTTTTTTTTTTTAATTGTTTTTGAGACAGAATTCCTGTGTGGCCTTGGCTGTGCTGGAACTCACTCTGTAGACCAGGCTGTCCTCAAACTCACAGAGATCTGCCTGCCTTGGTCTCCTGAGTGCTGGGATTAAAAGCATATACCACCAATACCCGGCCTCTCAAAATTCTTTTAAATTTAGGTACCCAAAGCTTTCCTTTCTAAAGAAGGCCCTGGTTTCTTATCAATATCACTTCTAAAAAAGTCTTCCTCGGTGTTGAAACTAGTGCTAAACTCTTCAGAGTCAACTTTAGAGCTTCTTCATGTCTCCAAATACTACCTATGTCTTTACTGGTCACAAATATGTAACACTGCTTGTGTCAGAATATTATGTTCTTATTGGTTGTCACAGAAGCTAATGTTCCTATGTAGCCCTGATTGAAGAGCTGTTGAAGAAGATAACAAGCTCACAATTTGCATAATAGGGCCTGGTCCCAGTGGACCAGGCCATGAGCACATGAAATATTCAATACCTCTTGGTATACAAATGTGAAATGCAGAAATAAATTAATAAATACATAAATTACTTAAATATTTCAACAGCATAAGGCCAAGTGGAATGCTAAAATATCTATGCATAAATTAGCTCACTGTCTCTGCAGGCATTTAACATTTACGTGTAGAAATACAGCAAAGGTGTCATGATGAACTTAGAAAAACCAGAAAAAGCCAACCAAGCAGAAGACAGCTTTTTTGGGGGGGGGGTCTCTTCCATTCTGAGTTTAAATTTTTCTTCCCTAATGTTTTCCACTTTTCTTTCCTTCCAACGTTGCCTCCTAGGATCGGACCCTGTAAAGGAATGTGGGTAGGTAAGTCCATTTTGGTCAGAAGTATAGCCTCAATATCCTCCTATTTCACACCACACATTATTCCCAGACATTGGGTCTTGAGGATTTCTGTGTGAGAAGACCCAACCCTTCCTTACAGGGTTCAGACTTCAGCTGGTCTCATGCTTGCCAGGGACTCTCTTAAGAGTTTTTTCTTAAAAGGGCTTTGATTGGGCTATTTCCTTATTAAAAAGACTCCAGTGATTCCCAGAACCCCTATGATAAGGTTCCAAAGAGTTCTCCATACTCTGACCCCTGATTTCCTCCCCATCCGGTCCTTCTTGCCTTTCCCTGTACAAGGGTAGGACCCATGCTTGTTTTCTATATTGCAATATCCTGTGCCTGACCTAACATACACATCAAATTAACATCTGCTAATGAACAAATGTGTTTCTGACTCTGGAATCCCTAGGCCCAGAACTCCACCCCCACCTCCCTCACAAGCCTCCTGTTGTCCTCCGCTAGGACCACTGAATGTGCAGGTGTGGCTGGGCTTCACAGTCCTGCTCACACACCTGCAGGGCACACATGCCCACTTGCTGCACGAGGAATTGTAGTAGCGATCCTGAGCTTGCACACAGACATTCCCGCCTTTGCATTGGACTTCAGTAGATGTCTTCTCTACGAGGAATGCACCTTTCTGCAAAGGAGAAGAAACTTTAAGTAAGGGCTTTAGACAATATAAGGCAGGCTGGCATGGGTGCTCCCCTTGCACCACCTGCTGGCAGAAGCTATAATCAGAGGGGTGTGTGTGTGTGTGTGTGTGTGTGTGTGTCCCACCTCTTTCCAGAGCCCAGGTTGCAGGCATTACTATTCAGTTTTACAGAGTTTCTGGGGGTTAGAATTCAGGTCTTCATATTCCAGCATTATTCATCTACCTCCCCATTCTCACTTATCTATTTAGTAAGCTCCAACAGAAATGGCTTGCTCCCCCTTCTGTCTCTCTGAATAGCAGTTTTGCCCCCAAGGTCCCATGGGTAGCCACTCCCATATGAGGATGATGTTGGGATGGAGACCAGCTTTCTTTAGTTGTCTTGACATCAAGAAATACCATGCCTGTCAGCTTACAAAAGTGACTTCAAATCCTGGCAATGCTACTAAACAGCTGTGGTGCTTTAGGAAAATACCTCTGGCTCTGTTTCTCTCCTTATTTATGAATATGTCCTATGATAATGCCTGTCTCTAAGAATTGCGGCAGCTAAATATAACATTTATGTAAAAATGCTTAGAAAGCTTCTAGCAAATAGAAAGCACTAGACATTACCTATTTAAGATAGGTATATTAAATACATATACACAGGGATGAAACCTAGCAAGATTTCAGGTAACAGTTAAAATCTGTTTCAAAATAATCCCACTTTTTGCTCCTGTTTTTAGGGAGTGGTTGGATCTCTGGGCTGAATTGCTACCACATTCTCAATGCCATATAGGAAGAATCCTTTGCTCTGTGATTTAAAAGCTCATAAAACTGTCCCTCAGACCTTGCAAGAGATCACTGTGTTAAGGACCAGAAAGGTAGAAAGGCACCATATTAGCCCAGTAAGGGTGGGCATCTTGTAAGGTGAAATAATTGCACAGTATATTAAAGAAGTAGAGATTAACCGTATTTGGTGGGACCCAGCACCAATGTTTTAGCATTTACTATATTTACTCAGTTGAAACAATCATGTTAGGTTCCTAGATCCCAGGTTTCTATATCATGAACAATTTTGGTTGAGGATTGACAGTCGACTATACTGGAGGAATTGAAATGGTTGGGCTAACCGCCCTTGCCTCCATCAAACCATTGCTGGGTCCTGGTTCTGCCGCTGCTCTAGCTGGATGAACGTGGGCAAGACATAGCCTCTCTGAGCTTCTCTGTCCTCTGTGGAGAGGTGACAGCAACACTGGCTGCCTTCGGGACTTTGTGAAGGTTGTGTGTGATACACATGGAGACCCCTTAACACAGTTCTGGTCCTGAGGCAGTCACCTCATTGTCACGATCCTTCCCGATGGCCCCAACATGGGCTGCACAAATCCTACCTGGTTACACCCCTCCTCTGTCTCCTTCATCTTTTCTTTCTTGCGCTGGATTCGAACGAAGAACTTGAGGGAGAAGTAGGAATGGGGAGTGCTCCAGGAGTCAGGGTACTCCCAGCTGACCTCCACCTGAGAGTTCTTCAAAGGCTTCATCTGCAAGTTCTTGGGCGGGTCTGGTTTGACTGCAGAAGAAGACAAGCATCCTTATTATCCTGGCTGGGCTTTGGAGCTAGGGCTTAGGCTCTGGAGCTCGGATGCTGGAGCCCTCCACCTTCTAGTCTCTGGGATAGTGCTTTTACTACTCTGAGCATCAGGGCAGTGCCTGTGAGGGCTCTGCTGAGAATGATCCTTCCACTCAAGGGAGTCACCGTTATTGGTCGTATCCTACATTTTAGAACCCTTTCTTCACTGCACAGACTGGAAGTCCCTGCTGGTTGAGTCATTCTGCTTAATGAAGTCTCCTATCTGGGTTCAGCAGTCAGGGGACCCTCCCTGTGCTTGGTTTCTTGCTTTACACTAAGCATGTAGTTAACCCATAACCCATTAGGTGCCACCATTGGAGCAGGTCTGGGTCTGGTCTGCTATCTGTGAGATTTGAGATCTGGAAAAAGGTTAGCTTAACCCTTTAATTTCCTCATCTGTAAGATGCAGAGGGTAGTGTCTGTATCATGCTTTTCAGGAGAATGAAAAAGAATGCAGGCAAATCCTATGCCCCAGGGCATCACGAACATGTGGCAGGCAGCGTCTTTGCTTCCCAAGCACATGCTCCCAGGCAAAACTCACTGATGTCCCTGATGAAGAAGCTGGCGCTGTAGTTCTCATATTTATTCTGCTGCCGTGCCTCCAATGCCAGTTCAATGGGCAGGGTCTCCTCGGCAGTTGGGCAGGTGACATCCTCCTGGCAGGACACGGAGTACTTCTCATAGTCCCTTTGGTTCAGTGTGACCTTCTCTGCAGACAGAGACGCTGTTCCACATGTCACTGCCCGAGAGTCAGGGGAACTGATGGCAAAGACAGAAAGAATTCTGTATTATAGATCAGAGAAAGAGCCTGGTGACTACAGTTCGAGGCCAGTCTGTCCAGCTGGTTAGATTTCTCCAGTGGAATAAAACAAAAACGAAAACAAACAAAAACACCCCAGCTCTTTCCAGAGTGGAGGCTTAGCTGTAATAGACTGAAACTTACATCTCTGGCCTAAATGAACCTGAAAATGTCGTAATGCAAGAGAAACTGCTTAATTATAAAGAATTATAACAACAAGGATGATTATAAAGAAAACGTGCATGTCGCTGCAATCCTCCTTTTAACTCAAATCTGAGTCCTGCATTATAGACATTGTTCACAGTTTGTTACTTCTAGAGTTTTTCCAAATGAATATCTAAGATAGACATGCACACACATATATGTACATATGTAGTTTATCCCAATAGTAGCACAACTTTAAAGACAAATGAAAAATATATATGCATGAGTTTGTAACGTCTTTTTCCTCTCTGAAGGTATTATGGGGGAGTTCTCTAAGCAGAACATGAAAGTTGAGTTATTTATTTCAATAGATGCACATTAATGTTCCATTTGAGCATGCTTTTCCTAATTATGCAAAATATTCCACTGTCCCTTATCCATGTACTAGTTTCTTCAGGAACACGTGTAAGATTTCTCTACCAAGAAAACGTATCATGCTTGTATAATTTTTTTAAGCACATAGAGGTCTGGCATGTTACTATAAATAGGTAAGCATCTGCAATGTACATGGGTCTCCTTTGGGGACACCTTTACCAGCTCAGAAAATCCTCATGTAAGCAACAAGGACTCTGATGTCACCCTGGACCATTATTTTCCTTAGCTAAGTTTATGTCATAGCAAATTCATGCTAAAGATGGAAAAGGGAGTCCCCCGTTGTTTATTCATTTAAATAATAACGGGGCGTTCACTCCCTGCCCTCCATGTGGCTCAGGGATTTAGTTGCTGACTGAAGTCAGCTGTAGAGCAGTCTGACACACCAGCTCTGTAGCCCTGGGAAATGATGTTTTTAAGGAAAGCCCAAGTGCGTTGGGGAAACTGAACTTCAGAATAACGGTCTTGGAGGGGTAGAAAGAAGTTGAAAAGGCTCTATGAAAATCTCGAAAGGCCTCAGAAGGTTCTGGAATCTGTTCCAGGGCTTCCAACAGCAAGGTCCTGGAGCACTCCGTTCTGGTTTTGACACAAGGTTGAGCTCTGGCAAGTTATTTGTAGCTGTGGGTTCTTTTTAACTTCTCCCCTCGGTGCTGTGAGCCTTAATGAAGCACAGCTAGGCAATTCGGATGGATGAGTGAATTTAAACTCCCCAGCCAACTGTTCTCAGAGGGTTGGCTTAAAGCTCCATGCTATTTCCTTAGGTGAGCAGAGGGAAGTTGAAAAAAATATAGAATTGACTTTGCTGTTCCGTTACCAGTCACTGATAATCTACGGGCAGTTTGTACTTCTTTTTGTTATGTAGTAGATCTCACAAGACACTGAGAAATCATGACAGCCCCCTTACCTGCTACTGCTCTTGATATTGAACTTCAAGTCAATGTTTCTTTGCACCAGCCACGAGCACGTGAACCGTCCGGAGTAATTTGGTGCCTCACACTTCAGGAAAGTCTTGTTTTTGAAATCTGCATTTGAAAAGAAAAAATTATTTAAATATTTAGGAGTTTTAATAAAGAAATTTGTTTTTGTTGTTGTTTATTTATTTACTTATTTTTTACTGTGGATGGATCATTGACCATCACATGGTACAAGGGTGAGATTTTTTTTTTGAGACAAGGTCTCTAGAGCTGTGGGCCAATGAGAGTTCCTGTCTCAAAGGAGATGAGAAACATTTCTGAGCCTCAACACACACACACACACACACACACACACACACACACACACACACTCGCAATTATTTTTTTAAGGAGGGGTAGAAGAAAAGATACTGTCGAAGAGGATGGAATTACTTTTTAAAATCTCAGTGGACCAAATCCCATTTTCCTTCTTGTGCAGCAGCAGATGCGAGTGGCTCAGAGTCTCGCCTCCTTTGTGGCAGGTGTACTGGCCAGCATCTAGAAACTCTTTGACAGTGATGGTCAGGGTCTTTCCAGAGCCTATGACTCCACGTCTCTGGTCTGAGGTCCAGGTGATGTCATCTTCTTCAGGCGTGTCACAGGTGAGGTTCACTGTTTCTCCAGGGGCATCGGGACTCCAGTCCACCTCTACAACATAAACTGGAGAGCGCCAGCAGTGAGGACCTGGACCAGTAGCCTCACAAACCCTGGAACTGGGTTTCACTCAGTGTCTTGACACGCCCACTGCCCTTGGAACATCATAGCTCACAGGAGTTTGGCAAGTGCTTGCTGAGAGATCTCAGGGCATGGGAACAGAACAGAGAAGCACTTCTATAGCTGCCACCGAGTCATTTAACTGGCAGGTGGCCTGTAATAATCAATCTCTGATTAGGAAGGGAAGACCTTGAAACAAGAAAAGATGTAAACAGCACAAGATTCCTTGTCAGAAGCCGCTCGTTTGTGTGTGTCTGTGCACGCATGTGCGTGCTGTGTGTGTGTATGTGTGTGTGCGTGTGTGTTTGTGCGTGTGCGTGCATGTGTGTGTGCACGCATGTGTTTGAGCATGTGTGTGTGCACGTGTGCACGTGTGCGTGTGCATGTGCGCGCGAATGTGTGCTTGCGCATGTGCACGTGTGTGTTTTTGTGTGTGTGCGTGTGTGTGTGTTTGTGTGCATGTGTGTGTGTGTGTTTGTGTATGTGTGTGTTGGAGATGGAGGTGAGGGGGAGCTTCCAATTGCAGTTCACAGGGAATACACAGGGCAGAATACTGAGCAGAATAACACAATAGCTTAAAGCGGAGGTGTGGAGGAAGAAAGATGGGGAAATTCTATCATCTCTAAATGCAAAGGAGATTTTGAGCACGGTTCTGAACCAACAGTAGCTTCAGAGTCCTCACAAAATGGTAGGAACAATATTGTCTATGCTAATAGGATTAGTCATGGGGATAGATGGTAAAAAGCATGCACCTTAGCACAGCTAAGGTTACTGCAGCATAACCCTGTGCTAGCTTTTTAAAATCATCATCATCATCATCATCATCATCATCATCATCATCGTCATCATGATGCACAGGCCAAAGAGCCAGGCAAATGTACTGAAAAACTCTTAAAATTCTCCAGAAAGATTTAGGTTTTTTTTGAAAAGTCCCTTCTGCATGAAATTTGTCGATGGAGATTGCCATTAACTGCTTGTTTTTAAAGCTATTTTACACTCTTACAAAGCAGTAGATGATTGTCTTAGTTTTTGAAGGAACTGTTTTTGCTGATGGCAAAGGGCTAAGCGAGGTCCCATCAAGTGTGAAGTGTAACAAATGCTGTGGTTCTGATCTTCTGTCTCCTATGTTGTACAATGGACATCTGATGCTAGCTTCTGAAGGAGCCTCTAGAATATCTCCCTAAGGTATTCTGGAGTGGGTCACACCACAGCCTCATGTGACAAAGCTTCAAAGGTTACCTACATATCAATTATTAATCGAAAGACTAGCTTAATGCAGTGGCCCGTAAAGCCGGGTGTTCTCCCAACCTCCATCATCAGCATCACATGAAGACCCATCAGTGAGGTTTGTTCTTGGTTGCTGAGTCAGAAATGTCGGGATGGCCCCAGCCATCTGATGCCTGATTGAATATGGCAGGCACAGGGGTGAAGAGCCTGGGTTTTGGAATGGCACAGCTATAGAGCAGAGCCGGCAAAAGGCTTTCAGAGAGCCATGGCCTCGGGTGTGGGAAGAGACAGCCAGCTACTTAGAATTTTACTTCATAGCCCAGGCTGGCCACAACATCGGGCTTTCTTCTTGTCTTGACCTATCAAGATCAGGGATTGCAGGCATAAACAACCATGCCCTAGTCTGATGTCATTCTTTCAAAAAAAAAAAAAAAAGAAAAGAAAGCAAAATATTAGTGCTTTCTTTAGAAGGTACCATCTAAACTAATTTGTATGCAAGCTTAAGACAGTTCCCTTAAGTGCCCTATGAATGGTGGCTTTGTGATTGGCATTGGAGCTTAAAGCCTTGTGGAACGCTAAGTTCTGACTTTTACATCAGTGGGATTTGTCACTGCTGAATGGGGAGCAAAGATAAGAGGAGCAAATCACTTGAGGCCAAGCTCTTCCGAAATCGTTAGCCTGAGCTGATGCCAGTGCACAGGACCCCTTGGCTCCCAGTTTCCCTTTGTCCCCTAGGCCATAAAACAGGCTGTCTATTCTTTTCCTTTTCAAACCTGAACTCGGAAACCCCAGAAGACCTTGGCCCCAGGGCAGGGAAAGAACTTCTTGGGGATGTTGGAATCAGAGCTTAGATATCTGCTGGGCTTTGGGCCACCATTGTGATTCCAACACAAGCTCTCTCTTTGTTTCTCCCATTGTTTTTCTGAAATTTCTATGGTTTACCAGGTCAGAAGTAACTAAGGGGTTAACTCTGCCAGGGCCTAAGTGGTACATCTGGCTGTGGCAAAGGCTTTACTTAGGAAAGCATCCAAATTCTGTTGGGATGGGTGGCCAGACTGGAGATTACTCTTTTACAGTTGCATTTAATTCTTTCGTGTGTGTGTGTGTGTGTGTGTGTGTGTGTGTGTGTGTGTGTACAGGTGCCACAGCTCATGTCTCAAGAGCAGAGGGCAGTTTAGAGAACTGGATCCTCTCCTTCCACCATGCTGATCCCAGTGATTAAGACTAGGTCATCGGACTTGGTGGCAAGCACCTTTACCTGCGAAATATTGTTCTAACTCTTGTGAATCTTCAGAATGAAAAAAGGCACACTTCCTCCCCCCCCCCCCCCGGGTTCTCAAAAGATGATCTCTAATCAGCAGCTGGGAAATCTTTTCATTTTAAATTTACACCCATTTCCTCTTTATGGTCACAGGAAACAGTTGCTTCATGCCTTACTTGTAAAATCTAGCATTTAAGCACACAGGCTCTGAAGTGAGACTAAACGGGGATCGAGTTCTATTCTGGACCTTGTGGGAGAGGACCTTAACACCTTGAGCCTCAGTTTTCACCATCTGTAAAATGGAGTACAGATAGCTCCTACTTTACATGGCTGTTGCGAAATTAAGTGAGGTTCTTTGTTAAATAAATGTTAATTATTACTAAAGTGTAGCTATAAAAGCAGAAATTCCTGACATGATTACCTTGTATTCCATGGAACATTTGAGATTCTGTCCTGAACATCTGAGGACTGAGTTGATGGATATTTGCTGTGACATGGTACAAGGACAGAGAGCACCCCTGCTGTATCTTCATTATTTGTCTACTAATAATCTTATCGCCATTGGGATAATGAAAAGTTCAGAGACTTTGTTTTAAATAATAGTACTTGCTCGCTACACCATGCATTATCCTCTATATTTATTAACATATTCAGTAGTCCATGTGGGCTGTGCTATACTGAGCACCACTGAGGTCAGCCGGGCGGTGGTGGCACATTCCTTTAATCTCAGCACTTGGGAGGCAGAGGCAGGCAGATTTCTGAGTTCGAGGCCAGCCTAAGGGTGAGTTCTAGGAACAGTCTAAGGCTATACAGAGAAACCCTGTCTGAAAAAAAAAATAGGAAAGCAAACTGAGGTTACAAGATTACCCAACCTCCAAGGTTCAGAATCAATGCCTGGCAGAACCATGACTTGAACTCAAGTCAGTGTGAATGTCAACCTCAAAATAGCCAGAGGACAACCATCACGGTGCCCACAGAGAGCACGTAGTAATATGCAGGACAGGAGAGAGCAGAAGACTATCTTGATGCTTTACAAATTCTCTAGTAGGGAATTTCGGTTGTTTAGAAGAGTCATTTTCTGGCATCTAAGGCCAAGATCATATCCCATAGACCACCATAGTTCACCTTTCCTGTCATCCAACATGAAAACCAGACAAGGCAGAGAGATATAGGTGGAGGAAGAGACACGAACCCTCCATCTTCCCTGAGGATTTTTCCTGAAAAAAAATCCCATGTGCGGCTGCCTACTTCAGACTTCACTATCCCTTCCCAGCAGGCTGTCTGGAGCTCAAGGTTAGATGAGGGCTCTCCAAAGAAAACAGGTAAAAAAGACTGCTTACCATCTTTCTCCAGCTCCCACATGGCCATGAGTGGAGACACCAGCAAAACCATGGCAAACCAGGAGATGGTTAGCTTCGGAGGACACATCTGTGTGAAGGAGGGGCAGGAGGAAGAAAGGGAGCAGAGAAGGAGAAGGCGGGAAAATGGGAGAGAGAATGTCAGCCGTTATCCAATTAGCCCGATCAACATTTTATCTGCTTTCTAAATACTGATTTTCCCCCTTTCTTTTCACACCGTTGGACCAGGATTATAAGAGGTCTGTTCTAGCTTTGGGTAAGAACATCTCCAAATAAAGAACTAGAGGCTACCTGGAGCTTAAATAATCATAGGGCCCAGCCATCCGATACTTATTTTGTTTTAAAAAAAATATTGATGAATTACTACTGTATGTGTGCGTGTGTGTATTAGCATAGGTCAGAGGACAACTTTTGGGAGTTGACTGTCTCCTTCCACTATGGTTCAGGGTTCAAACTCGGGTCACCAGGCTTGTGCAGAAGTGAAGTGACCTGCTGAACTGTCTTCCCTACACCCACAATCATCTCCTCCCTCCCTCTTTTTGAGACAGAGTTTCAGCCTTGGCTGTCCTGGAACTCACTATGTAGATTGGGCTGACCCCAAACTCACAGGGATCCATCTGCCTCTGCTTCCTGAGTGCTGGGATTAAAGGGGAGGGACACTACACTTATTTTTTTAAGGTTCAGAAACATAAGCTTAGAGATGAACGTGGCTTCCCAAGTCCACAGTCATCGGATATTTACTTAGTTATGACTGTAATATTAACATAATACCTAAAGAGCTTTGAACAGAATGGGAAAGTACTGCCACGCTGCCAGTACTGACGAGGACAGTGTCACTGGGAATCTGTATCACCCCGCTGTGCAGTAGGCACGGGGATTCTCCAGGCCAGAGGACCAGCTAAAGAGTGGGAGAGGTAACACGGGGAAACTCGCAAGTTCTGACAAGGACCTGCAGTGGATTAGGTTTTTTGGTTTTTTTAAACCTAAGCAGAAATTGCTTCAAATTCTAAAATGATTCTCTCCCTCACAACAAAATGTAGCATTTCATAAGCTTGGGTGTGTGTATAACCTGGGCTTACTAAGACTTTTGGGTCTCAGCCCAGAACAGTGTGGCTGATTTAACATGTCCTGGTGGTGCCGGAAGCTGATGTTATGGTCCATTGAACACATGGTGAGGATAAAATGTGATAGCCAGGTTTGAGGGTCCAGAACTCCTAAAATTCAAGGTGTTCTTTGGCAGAAGACCGTACTGTACTGATTGACCTACCATGAAATAGATAGATCAATCAGTCACCATCTTGTATTGTAATCCAGTCTAGATTAACACCAGGGCAACGGAAACATTTAGACTGTAAAGATTATACCTCACTCATAAATGTGGTTGAGATCATTAGTGTCTACTAATTCCCTTCAGAAACACTTTTCATCTAGCCTGGAGGGTGCCACCGTCCGGTAGGAACAAGATTTGAGAGATCACAGGTCTAACCCATATGAATTAAGACTTAAATGTTATAGGCAAATGCCTTAAAAATGAATAGGCCTTGGTTAGAAATCATGACTTTTGAGAGAACAGAAGTAATGCTAACCTCTGAGGATCTTGCTATGATTTCTCTTTCATGACAGAGACAGGACTAGGAGTCAGGCCATGTCTAAATCCAAATTATCATATAAAAAAGCCAAGTACAAGCCGAAATGATGCTGGTTGCAGCATTCATAGGCTTGGAGTCGAACAGACATGGGCTGGGATTCTGGCCCTACTACTCAGTAGCCGTTTGGTGTTGGTTTAGTTCCTGTGAGCCCGACTGCCTTCATATAAAAAGACTTAATAAAGGCTCATGTGATCTTAAGGAGCTGTTGGGCATGCAGTGAGATGACATGGTATAATACCTTGCACTAGTAGAAAAACTAAGGAAAAAAAATTAAAATTCTTTCTGTTTTGTGTACACTGGGTTGAAAAATAAAAATCTGCCAGGCTGTAGAGAGAAATGCCCAGAGAAGGTGGTGCAATTATACAAGGCTGTGAAACCCAGATGGTAGGACTCTGGGCAGGGAAAAAGGCAGAGATTCCTGGCATCTCCTGGTGATCTCTTCATATGCTCTCAACACAGGGATTTTCCCTTTGGCTACATGCCAGGCATTTCCTCTGTCAGCCTCAGATGCACTTGAGCATCACACATGAACTATATTTCAGGCTGAACGAAGCCCTGGCAATGGTCCAAGGAACAATCTTCATTTCGGCATCACCTACATCTTAGACCATAGAAGACCAGCAGAGGGTGGAGATGGTGGCAGGTCGCCTCTTAATCCAATCCGCACAAGCAAAAAGTGTGCAGTATGTCACCAGGCTTTGGCTTTCTGACTGATCGGCAGATGCTGGGTGCTGCCTCCCTCTCACTCCACAATTCCATATGCTATGTTTTAACAGTTCTGGTTTTGTTTGTTTGTTTTCATGTGATTTCATTAGTTTTCTTAAGTCCCGAAAGTCTTGTGCAAAGAGCACAGGAACTCTGGGGTGGACACTCTGGCTCCCTAGAGCATGCAAATGCTCCCAACATGGCTGCCAGTCGGTGCCTGAGTGGACATCCCTTTTGCAAGTTTCATTCTGTTATTTTTTTAATTAAAAAGAGAAATGATATGTGAAAATAAAAATGCCCAGAAGCAACAATGCACAGTACCGATGGCATGGCCATTAGGGATGGCAAGGAGGGCATGGGCAAAGGGCCCTGATTCTACAGCCAAACAGACCTCAGCCTGCCACTTGTTACTTACATGACCTTGACAAGTTGTGTTGACTTTGTCAAGCCTGTACTCCTAGATTAAAAATTACTCTGTCAGGATAGGCGTTCATGAAATGTGCCACCTTGATCCCCCAATGAAAAGGGACCCCAAATAGCTACTCTTCCCCTTCAGCATCACTGAGATGGCAATCATTTGATTACATCTTTAATATCTATCCCCCCCTTTCCCATACTGAGGTGTGTGGCAGGGGTCATATCTGTCTAGTCTTATATCTAGACTCTAACCTAGAGAGTCCATGGATTGTTGGTGTAATAATCATAGTATTCCAGATCTCAGCAAAATGAATTATTGGGGATGACCTAACTTCATCTTGAAATGCCTTGCTTGAACAAATCTAGCCATCAGCTGAGGCTCATGGATCCCTGGGTAAAAGCAAGACGTCACCCTGCCCCATCTGGTGCCCATGATTTCACCTGGGCAAGCAGAAGCCAGCCCATGAGCATTATCTTTCCCTTTCTCACAGATTTTAGAACCCTTTAGGAATTAGTTTGGAACATGCCTTGGGCTTTTGAAGAGGTGGCAAAGTTAGTTAAAAATCCAAAGGAACCCACAAATCCAGCTCTCCACTTTGATTATCATACCTGATTCTAAAGGCCATCCCAGGCAGGACATTCAGCTATGAGCTTAAACTTTAAGGGGTGCATGAAAGGCTTTTTTTTTTCTTAACAAGTTTCACTATTAAGGCAAGAACAGAATTTTAACAACACTCCTTAACCCATATGCATTAATCCTTAAGAATATGCACATAGTGTATGTGTCTATATAGACAAAGCAAACCTTTCTATCAAATACACATCTGTCCACAATTATTAATAGCTCACTTTTTTTTTGAGACAGAGTCTCAAACTCATTACACAGCTGAATCTGGCCTTAAACTCCTGCTCATTCTGTTCCCCACCTCCCAAATTTGGATATTACAGGTGTGCATCATTACATCTGTAATTAGCTGACCTTTTAAGTGAATATTTGAAACCCCTGTCCTCAAAGCACCTGGTTTCCACCCCAGCGGGTAAGCTATCTGGGATGCTTCCAGAATCTGCTTATCCCCACTCCCATGCTGCCTGGTTCAGGGGTAGCCTGTCCCCTGGAGTCTGTATCTGGACAGCCTCTAGATGCAGGGAGCTATCGACAGGGAGCAGGAGAGAACTTACCTTGCTTTGATGAGGGCTGTCTGGTCTGATGTGCCTGGACACCCACTGTTCCTTCTGCTGCTTTGGCTGCTCCTGATGCTTATATACTCTACTCCTACAGAACTTTCTAATGGAAACCCAGACTAGAAACTGAGTAGTCTCAATTGCAACACTGAAAACTGTCAAAACATTCTGGGGGAATTTTAAGAAGTTCCTCCCCCCCCCCTTCTTGGCTCCCTGATTGCATCTATCATACAGAGGGAATATAGACGTCGAAATCCCAGGTTAAGAGGAAATGACTTCGGGGTGTGGAAAAAGGAAGGAGGCAGAGATGCTAATTTCTGTTTACATCATGCCTAAGGTGAATAGAGGTGGCAATGGCTAACCTCTCCCCATTCCACAGACTGCAGAAAAAGGAAGGACTTGCCCCAAACCGAGTTCATAGTTCATGCCACAATCGAACAAGTAGGTGCTCCTGTGGGGCCCAAAGAATAAAGGGCCTAGTGTACCTGAGCCACCTTTCCCCATGTTTTGTTGTTAGCATCTAAATTCAGAAGCTATTACCTCCTGTTTGGCTCCATGTCCCCCCCCCCACCCCCCACCTCATAACTATGTTGTCTGTATCCAGAGACAGCCCTGGGGAGGTGAACAACTAATAAAAGTCATAGTGTTTTGAGGTCGTCTCTTATGCTTATAGGTCCTTACTCATGGATTGATAGCAACATGAATTGAGCTAGTCGTAGGCAAGCATACGGATGACCTATGACATACTCAAAGGTCACTCTTTTGGGTACCTATACTATATTCTCACTTCAGTAATCACGTGCCTGTGGTCCTAGAAACCCTGTGTAGTTTCTCTTCTTGAGGAATTTAAAATTGCAAAGAGGTGTGCAATCCTGTAAGTTTTTGTTACCTCCCTTCCTCAGAAATATTAGCTCTTCTTGCACATCCAGTTCGCATACAGATGAGGGCCACTCTCAGAGCCGCCGATAGAGGGCGCTGAGCGAGGCCATCCTTGCGGTTGGGACGCACGGGACACAACCGGCTGCTTCTCTATTCCTGTCCCTGGCCTGGGTTCCCGCCTCCTGGGAAGTTCCTAGGGCTGAGGTTGGACCCTGTCATGTTTCGGGCGGTGTAGATTTCCGGCCCAACTTTCTTCCAAGTGTCAGTCGGCCTGGGGCACGGGGAGGGGGCGAGAACTGCGGAGCTTCCCAGCCACACACTTCCTCACTCCCGCAGCCCAGCTGCATTCCCTCTCTGGTCCTGATCGGCTTCAAACTGAGGGTGGAGACATCAGTCACAGCAAGCTAGCTAGTGAGTGGCATCCCTGTACTCCTAGGCTTCCAGTGAAACTGGTTTTGCATACAAGATCATTCTTAAGCGAACAAAGTAGGTTTCGTTGCATAGTGAAATCGCACTAAAAATTAATGTGCTGGCTATGGCGAAGCTCTGAGGACAGCCATAATCTCTGTGACTAAGATTGCTGGTCGGACTGCTCCTACATGCAAAGCTCATGGTCACCTTCTGCCCATCTCTCCCAAGGACAGATCGGGAGTTCGTTAGAGCACCATCTCGAGGAACTGGATCTTGGTAAGGTACATAACTCCTCTTAGCCTCACTGCTGCAGTGCAGGGCTGTAAATGTCCCCCGAGCTTAGACAAGCTGTGACAACGTACATGCAAAGCTCATGCAAATGTCCAGAGCTTAGACAAGCTGTGACAACATAAGCGATTTCACGATGAAAACTGAACAAAGCAATATGGGGCTGAAGAATAGCTCCATGGGCTTACTTGGAGCTGGGTGGGGGTGCGGGGGGGGTGTTGAGGTAGCTCCTGGGGCTAGGTCAAAAACAGAGGAATACAAGACAAGGGAATGGTGTGCAGAATAACAGTGGGGCTCATAACCAGGCGGAAGCTACTTGTCTGTGGTTGAGCCCATACACACACACACACACATGTATGTATGTATGTATGTATGTGTATAATACCAAAAGGCCCCCCTTCCTTTATCAGAAGATGGCTGTAGCCTTTAGTATACTTTCAAATACAATATAATCATGTATGCTTTAAAACATTAGTTTTTAGGCAATGACAAAGCAAAACATGCATCGTTGCTATTGTCAAAAATCCCAAACCAAAATACACCTTGAATAAGAAGCTGAACCTATGATATAGAGACTCCTGGCAGTAGATATTACCTGTGCTTTGATGTGTGCTCCTCTGAGCCTCCTGTGCCCCCTGTATATATTTGGTTCTCTAAGTAGGATCTTGTTATATGATGATTCTGAAAATTCCTTTTATGTAGTGGTTGGGAATTTGGACGGGTCTGAATTATATCACGATCCAAGTTTCAAAAACAGTCACAAGAGTTTCCTTGAACACACATTTTCCACATGTCAGTCGACAGCTTCTCCACTCAGCTTTATCTGCAGCCCTTCAGTAGCCTTTGGTGAGTGCTTCCATGACTTTGGTCTCTTGCTGGACCTAACTGAATAGATTCCACATCTGGATCAGTCAGAGACTTGGCTTAGTCTTCCAACTAGCTTCTCTCTCCAGATGACTCCATATTTCCAGATAACAGATAATCCAGGATGGCATTCAGTGTGTGTGTGTGTGTGTGTGTGTGTGTGTGTGTTTCAGAGAGAAATGAAGAAAGGCAGAGAGGGAGGGAAGGAGGGAGTGAGAGAGAGAAGAGAGGAGACGGAGCTTTTTTCCTGTGCATCTCTCCTAAGAGCCAAGTTGTCTTAGAAGCTCCCATAACCTTTTCTTCCAGTCCCCTGGACAACTGTAATCTAGTCTTCCTGAGGAGAATGTACCTACAGTGACTGAAAGCTGAGCTGGGCACAGAGTCCTGATCACAGAGGAATGGACATACCAACTAGGAGGCCATAGGCAAGCAATAGGGAATCATAGGTATTGGCCAGGTAAGCCTGGTGGTTAGTGCTGAAATAAAATGAAGAAATCGGGTAATCAGACAATGAGAAATAAATCTTCCTTCTTAGTCCATCATTTACAAAAGACGTGTCTGCCCCCAGGCTATGGTTGCTGCTCCTGCCTGCTTCCTTACAGAAGCTTTGACCCGAACCAACCCCTACCCCCACCCCCACCCCCCAGTGCACATGTCAGTGTGTGACTAGATGTTTTTTGTGGTTTGTTTGTTTGCTTGTTTGTTTGTTTATCTATTTATATTCAATGGCGTGGCTTCCTATTTTCCCCAAAATGTCTACAACTAACATGTATCATTCTTAAAAAAATATTTGGTTTCTTTTTATATATGTTTATATGCTGTGTACATCCATGTGTGCGAGCAAGGGCGTGTACGTTGGCCAGGATTGATGTGGGATGGCTTCCTTGATTGCTCTTCATCTTAAAGTTTTTTTTCTAATTTAAATCATATTGCGTTAGTGTGTTTGTGTGTGCGCGCATGCATATGTGTATGTGCACACTTGTGTGAACAGCATGTAGCAGTTGGTTCTCTCCTACTGTGTGGCTCCCAGAGATTGAACTTAAGTTGTTAGACTTGGAGGTAGGCATATTTATCTACTAAGGCATCTCACTAGTTCACCGTCCTAGTTTTGTAACCCGGAGCTGATGGATTTGGACTGCCAGGCCATTGGACCTCGGGACCCTTCCATCTGCACCTCCCCAATTCCACAATTACTGGCACATTTTGTTGTGCCAACCTCTTACCCCTTTTACCCACTGAAGCGTCTCCCCAGTCCCATGTATCTTGTTTCCCATTTAAAAACATGTCTGAAAGAGTCACATAGAAATGGTAGTGATTAGGAGTTTAGACTTCAGAGGCAGACTTAGGATCAGATCAAGGTTCGACTTCAAATGGAATTGAGCACACTCCTGGGTGGAACATTTCTGGCCATACAAGTCATCAAATTGTTACTGAGATGTTCAGTAGGGATGGAGAAGCCCGTGTTGAGCTCACTCAGGTTTTCACATGTCCTTCCCTATGCCTGCTCCCTCAATGCTTTGACTGATAGGTAGAATTAGCTTCATTCTTAAAGAGACCAAGATGTCTTCAACCTCTCCCGACAGTGACTCTGAGGATATTTCTGTCCTATCGCACTTCCTCCCTTGGCCCGTGATAGGAAGGCAGAGGGTGTGGCATTAAGCCAAGGCTGTTTCGTCATCTCAATGGGTACCTGGGCCTGCTCAACTGGACTGACTGCAGGGTGAAGTTGATGCTCCAAATGGACATGGCTGCTGCTGTGTGCATGTGGAAACCTTAGTGTGTCCTCCTTTAGGTTAATTCTAGTGAAAGGGATGGGTGTAGTGGGAACCGGAAGGAAGTGGGTGTGTTTACACCTGCCAAGGTGTAGAAATGCTGTTACTAAGAGAGGTATGTGGGAACACCTGGTCTAGGTTGATGGGGCTGCTACCACAGGGCGACCTCTCCTGGACCGTCTCCTTCCTACTTCTCATCCACATGACACACTCTGGATAAATACTCAGCTGTGTGCCTGTGTTTATGGGGTATTAAACCATCGTCTAAACAGAATGCTTCACTGTCCTGGTGCCCAGAGGATTCTCCACGGGAGAAGCGGCTTCACCCCACACCAGGGCCTGCAACATAAGCATCTTCTCTCCTGACAGATGGTGTTGCATGCACATTTGAGTCTGTTTCTCTGAAATTCGATAAAGTCCCATTTGACTTTATTACGTATTGTTCTGAAAAATCCCATCTATCTGTATGTATTATTATCTGTTCATCATCATCATCATCATCACCATCACCATCACCATCACCATCACCATCACCATCACCATCACCATCACCAACATCATCACTGTGGTCCTAAGTTCTGGATCTTGTACATGCTAGGCAAGGACTTTACTACTGGATTCCCAGGTCTTTTAAGTTTTATTTTGAGACAGCCTCACTATATATTTTAGGCTGGTGTGAGCTCTCCATGTAGTTCAGACTGGTTTTGAACTCAAGCTCTTCATGAAACTTAGACACAACCACCAAGAGGTTACAGTTAGCTGGGTGATGTATGGAAGCCAAGGAAGTCCAAGGTAAGGTGGAGTGTGATCAGTCACCCATGAGTTTAGTGCTTGCCTATAATGTTAATGCAGTAATATTTTTATGGGTTCAGTTTCTCGGATAAAGGGATACGAGGTTTTTCTAAGCTCAGTGTGCTTGGCATTTGAATAACAATGGTGACCATGAAATGATACATGGGAATACTGGCGAGAAATTTAGCACATGGGAAATTTTGAATCCTCAGTTCTATCAGGAGTCAGCAGTGTGTTCAGACACTGGGGCTGGACTTGTCTTGTGTTTGGATCCCTGCTTGATCCAATACCTATGTTATCATAGATAAATGACCTCAGTTCTCTTGTTCTGTTTCCTATGGTGTAAAATGAGATTCTAAGCATCTCTACTTCAGGGAATAGGTAGAATAATCACTTTGTATATCATATAAAAGGTAAGCATGTATTAATGCTTACTAAGATTAACTAACATAAAATTGTGTGAAGTTGGTTGCACACAATGAGTCTATGGTGTCAACACAGCGAGAGTTTTTGCTTGCTTTCTTTGATATGGGGGTTTTTCTATGTAGCTCAGGCTAGCCTCAAACTCTTCATTCTTGTGCCTCAGCCTCGTTAGCATGGACCACCATTCTTGGTCTCATAGCAACATTTTAATAACTAGTTTGACTTTATTTGCTTGTCTGTTTAACTGATTTTTCTCAGTTGATGAGATTTTTAGGGATTATTTACTTTGTAACAGAGAAGGAATACAGTCTCTGTCAGTATTGAGCTCAGAACACCAGACCACCACGCAGAGACCACACAGTGACCCTGCACTGTGACCTTTGGGCACTGTAAAGAAATACGAGATTCTTTTCGGGGAATGTGGTCAGGGAAGCGCTGGAGAGATGTCTAAGCTGAAATGACAGATGAGGTGCCTGTCTGAGAGAACTCAACAGCCAGCTTTATAAAGTGTGCTTTCCACAGACCAAGCCAGTGCGTGTGCTTTGTATAGATTGGCTCACCCAGTCCTCACGATCCAGCCATGAGCAAGATGCAATCCTGCTCACTTTACCCACTGAGGAATTGGAAGGCTTGGGAGTGTAAAACGTCAATCAGCTTGCCCCAGAAAATGTAGCTAGCCAACAGAGAAGCCTGGACTGTCTCACAGCCTGGGTTTACAAACCCCTCCACGTCATTCTTCACAAGAGGCCACCCTTTGTTATGTTAATGAATCAGGAATGCAGGTAGCTAAACCAAGCTCAGCAAACCTAAGGGCTTGAGGTAGAAAGTTGGAGGTGGTAAGAGATATTGGTCAGAATGTTGTTTGTGAAGCCAGAAAGGGTGTGACATAGTCTGGTGTGGACAGATGAGTTTCTTCCCATTGTGGAGCCACATGGCCTTTCTTCTTTCCAGCCCTGAGTGATGTTAGGGCCCGGGCTACCCAGATACTAACAGAAAGACACCAGGGTGGACTGAGCTGCTTATAAGTCAAAACCAAAAGAGGTCTGACGGAAAGGGGCAAAGGGCTGACAGGGTAGAGCTTCCATAAAGGATTCCTACTGCTGTAGCCATGGGCAAGCGATTTAAACAAATTGGTAACAGTCTAACACTGTCCAACATTTCTTTAGTGCACTTGGGCAATCAAAGTCCTACCTGGGCAAAGCAGAGGCCTTTAGGTTCTTCAGGCTTGAGCCTGTACCACAGATGGGCCTGGGACTCCACACCCAGTCTTACTACTCTCTGAAGTAAGTCTTGCTTTCTAAAGTCAGCAAGTGACACGACCCTGTCAATTTCTGAGGCAGAAACTTCCCCTAAGAGTGGCATGTGGGTACAAAGAGGTCAGGCCTTGAAGGCTATCCTAATCGTAGTGGCTAACATATTCAGAATGTTTGTATCTTGCCAGACAGTGCCTACAACTGTAACAGTTAGGTCCCATAGCGACCCTTCACAGGCAAGGACACACACAGAAGTTAGAGATGAAGCAGTAACTTGTAATATGCACACAGAGAGCAGGAGAGAACTGGAATTCTTCCTTTTAAGCCTCACCCTGGACTTGGTGGGGCTTAAAAAGAAGCATTCGGTTGTTTTTCCCCCTCTGATGCTAATGATTGGACCCAGAGTTCACATATGCTAGGCAGCGCTCTACCATTGCTCTGGTCTCCAACCCTAAGAGTTACTTACTAGCTAAAGTGAGGACATGACTGCTCTGAGGTACAGTTGAAGGGAAGGTTTTTATTGTAGATATGAGGGAGAGAACAACCTGAGGCATGTGGAAGAGTCGGAACTGGGGGAGAAAATAGTAGGTGGAATATGGCATGTAGATTGAACCAAGTGGTAAGGAGAGCCAGAGAGG
>NC_034603.1:12918728-12923748 GCF_900095145.1 Mus pahari | reverse complement strand
TCTCTCTCTCTCTCTCTCTCTCTCTCTCTCTCTCTCTCTCTCTCTCTCTCTCTCTCTTTTAAAATGGTTTCTGTATCTGTAGATCCCCACTCAAAAAATCCAGCCAGTATGGGATTGTTGAACTATATCTCATTAGAATGCTATGGGTTATATCTGGGGGGGGGGGAAAGCAAACATTGGCTGGATATGTGCAGACTTTTTTGAGAGGCCATTTATTCCTAAAATTATAATGCCACTTAGTACCAAGTTCCTAAAGTTTGGGTGTCACTTAGGTTGTATTTGGTGTAGTATGCCACCCAGAGATGATTTAATGTTCAGGAGATGGGTATAAATTATATGCAAGCATGATGCAAACATTTATTAGGGACTGAAACATCTGTATATCCTTGGGGAGCAGAGATCCCTCCCCCACCTCCATACTGAGGGTCAGGTGCGTTCTCAGAAGGTAGTCCTATGAAAGAAATGAATGAGTTCCCACTGTTCAGAGAATGTCAGAACTACAGGAGCAGTCAGTCTTTGAGAAACAGGCAGATGTCACTCTCTGATGAGGTGACACCTAAGGTCAGACCTAAAGGTAGACTAGGAAAAGAACCAGCAAGAAGCTCTGATGGGAAAGGGCTTGGGGTATTTGAGGATCTGAAGTGAGGCCAGTGTGTGTGAGCAGATCAGAAAGGATGGCGCTTAGAGAGACTGAGGCGGGCAATGCAGAGATGTGAAGCTGCGAAGCCCCGTGAAGAAGGCACACAGCGTGGGAAGACAGGAAACACACAGAACTGACATATCCGTGGGTACACAGACAGAGAGGCGGCCACACAGATATACACACGCATAGACACATTGCCAGGGCTACACAGAGAAGCCTTGTCTCAAAAAACAAAACAAAACAAAACAACAAACCAAAAAAACCAACAACAACAAAAAAAACCTGGTGTTGTAAACTATCTTAGTAGCTTTTTGAAAGAATTTTCTTTTTAAAACTTCACTCTCAAATCCCCAGTTACCTAGAGCCTTGTCTCGACAGGCAGAGATTGTAAGACACACCACCCAGGTTTTTCGATGTGGGTTTTAATGTGGGTTCTAAGTATCAAACCTGACTCTTCATTCTTACAAGGGAAGCAAGCCCTTCTCTGACTGTGTCTCCATCCCTAGTCGTCGGCCCCTTTGAAACTGACTGGTCACCTCGAAAATCAACAGTGAGTGCTAGACTCAATCTGGTTCAGTTGGATGGGGGAAGAAGAGGGGGGAGAAGCCCAGCAACCCTCTATCAACAGCATGCAGGCGTATCTGGTGGAGCCAAGAGGAAATGACTATGTAACATGCTGCAACTCTAAGGTTAGCTTTTGGTCAGACCTGAAGTTAAAGCCGGCAAAGTACAGGCGTTGCCCTAGTGATTAGGAACATCCTGTCAGGAGGAAATTAAAGAGGAGGAGAGTTAAATGCACAGAAGAAATCTAACACCCAGCTCCTTCGGCACATTCCTTTGGCTGTTCTCATCTGCTCATCTGCTTCCTCAGCTGGTTCCCATTCTTGGTGAGAGAAAGTGTGTGTGTGTGTGGGGGGGGGGGTTAGTAATCAGTCCTCTGTCTGATGGAATGCCCCACTGTCATGATGCACTGTACTGTGACAACCACAGTCTCAAAGGACCATGGCTGGTAGAACTAGTCAACTTTAAGTCCACTCAACTTTTTCTTTCTGTGTGACATAATTTATGCAAATCCTCCTGGCTGCTGGAGTCACTGGTGAAACTGGAGGGACATTTTTCTTACATCATCTATTGTGGCTTGCTCCGGGTGATGGGATGGAGAAGTCCATCACTCAAATGTAAGGTATGTGCTCATTGGTCAATACTGCAGGCACAAGGACAATGTTCTGATCATGCCCTGAATGAGGGTGAGCTACCAGGTTGCCTTAAGACATCTCCTTCCTGCCTTGCAGATGACCAAAGTGAGAAACATTTCTTTAAGGGAGGAAAAAAAAAATCTTCAAGCTAGAAACTTAGCACATATCACAGTGGAATGATTTGAGTTCTGTTTAAAAGGTGTGGCCATCTGGTACCACTTAATTTTGCCACACTGAGCCATGAAGAAATTGTATTTGTTAACCCATACAGTAAAAGAAGTAAAAGAACATTTGATTCTCTCTCTCTCTCTCTCTCTCTCTCTCTCTCTCTCTCTCTCTCTCTCTCTCTCTCTCTCTGTGTGTGTGCTGATGGGAAATGGTGTTATATAAGTGAGCTAGTCATTTCATCCCCGAGTCAGGACAGCTCTCTTACCCTGTCTGGCTTAATGTCTTCTGAGTTTTTGCCTTGTTTTTCTGCTAAGCTGAAAACTCCTGTCTGAGGGAGTTTGCTCACCACCACATACAACCATATACTAGGCTGTCAATCAAAATATTGTAGTGAATGGGTAAATAAATAAGAACTGGATTTCATTCCCTGACTAGGTATAGATTGCCAGCTTTTCAGGTACATGTAGAGCACACTTAAATATAAAGGTTTCCAATAGCCCAGATGCTTAAATATCAACTCTGTTGTGTATTGCTTATAGAAGGTTGGGTAAGACTATCAATCATTTGATGCTGCTTTTTTTTTGTGTGTTAAAGAGGTGGCCCCCACAACGAAGAGCTATTTCCAAGGTTAAGAGAGATAGAACTTTGTGTAGTGAGCCTGCCTCCCACAGACAGAATCTTGCCATAAGTATTTCTGTTTCCCAGAATGAATAGGTTGTAAGTTTCTTTGCACCTGAGCCTCCTTTTTTTTTTTTTTCTTTTTCCATTGCTATCTTGTCCTCAGTGTCTGGAGCAATGTTGGTACTAAGGAAATGCTCTGTTGATTAAAATACTTGAGAGAATATTGTGCTTGAATACTCAGGCATTTCTGAAAGCTGTGACCTCAGTGTCCTTGATGATTATAAAGGTTTATTTCTGTGCGTATGCACAGAAGTGTGTGTGTGTGTGTGTGTGTGTGTGTGTGAAATGCAATTACAATTCCAGGTGCATAGACATCATTTTCTTCTATATCCCCTCAAAATTATTGTATTTGGATTGAATGTTCTTCTATTCAAATTCTTCAATTTCTTGAACTAAGACTGGAAGTAAAGACTCTTTATTACGATAAATTTACAGGGAATGGCAAATCTTCAGCCCTTTAAAAGTTGGGAAATGTAAGAAGGGTGATGTCTCTGACACAGAGTGACCCTGGAGGAATAGTAGGAAGTCACATCCCATGCGAATGCACTCGAACTCAAAAATTGATTAAAATACACTCTGCTCACTATGCTCACTTTATTTAAAAAAAAAAACATGTTTGTGAGTTGAATTAGTTGGCGCTGACTGGTGTATCCAAGTTATATTTATATTCCTTACTCATGAGTAAGTATATATATATATATATATATATATATATATCCTATATTTATATGTACATTATACACACACATACAATTGGGAGGCCAGCAATCTAAAAAAAAATGAAACAAACGAATTGGTTCATCTATTTATCCAAAACATTTTTTTTTATTTTATTTTTTATTTTTCTTAAATTTTTATTATCCAAATGCATTTTATACATCAAACATATTAATAATATTGAGTGTCTTGAGACTCAAATAATACATTAAAAATTGTTCAACTTTTATATTAATATTCTTCCATACCCTAAAAATATCATTAATGAATATTTAATACTATCCATAACTAAGCATCCTATATCTAATGTTGAATACTAAATTGTTTCAAAACATACAAAATATTCTTTAGGAATTAAGTATACTAAAAGAGCATAACATATTAAAAATGAATCATTAAGAAATATGTTCCCTAGCCGGGCGTGGTGGCACACACCTTTAATCCCAGCACTTGGAAGGCAGAGGCAGGCAGATTTCTGAGTTCGAGGCCTGCCTGGTCTACAAAGTGAGTTCCAGGACAGCCAAGGCTATACAGAGAAACCCTGTCTCGAAAAACAAAACGAACAAACAAACAAACAAAAAAACAAAAAAAAAAAGAAAAAAAAAGAAAAAAAGAAATATATTCCCTTATATGATATCATTTGACATAGTGAGATAGTGTTTGAAATGCATTATATATCTGTGTACATTGTCTAACAATCAGCTTACTTTAAAAAGATTATCAGTGTTTCTAGGAAATAAATTATTTTATTGGTAAGTATATTTTAAAATTTTCAAAATAGCAAAAACTCTTTGAAGTTAAACATTGAGGAAATGCACAGTAAGAAAAATTATCAATAATTTTACATGATGTTTGTAGAACATGATTTTAATAATTTCAACTGTTAATATTCAACAGACAGAAAAATTATTTTAAGATATATTTGGTTGTAATGTCTCCCTTTTCATTTCTGATTTTGTTAATTTGGATGCTGTCTCTGTGCCTTCTGGTTAGTCTGGCTAAGGGTTTATCTATCTCCTTGGTTTTCCCAAAGAACAAGCTCCTGGTTTTGTTGATTATTTGTATAGTTCTTTTTGTTTCTATTTGGTTGATTTCAGCCCTGGGTTTGATTATTTTCTGCCGTCTACTCCTCTTAGGTGTATTTGCTTCTTTTTGTTCTAGAGCTTTCAGGTGTGCTGTCAAGCTGCTAGTGTAAGCTCTCTCCACTTTCTTTTTGGAAAGAAAAAGAAAAATTCACTCAGAGCTATGAGTTTTCCTCTTACCACTGCTTTCATTGTGTCCCATAAGTTTTGGTATGATGTGTCTTCATTTTCATTAAATTGTAACAAGCCTTTCGTTTCTTTCTTTATTTCTTCTTTGACCAAGTTATCATTGAGTAGAGCATTGTTCAGCTTCCATATGTATGTGTGCTTTCTGTTGTTTTTGTTAGAATTTAAGACCAGTTTTAGTCTGTTGTGATCTGATAGGATGCATGGGATTATTTAAGTCTTCTTGTATCTGTTGAGGCCATTTTGTGACCAATTATATGGTCAATTTTGGAGAAGTTACTGTGACGTGCTGAGAAGAAGGTATATTTCTTTTGCTTTAGGATGAAATGTTCTATAAATATCTGTTA
>NC_034603.1:12913753-12918083 GCF_900095145.1 Mus pahari | reverse complement strand
GAATATCTTGTTTTATCCATCTATGGCAATTGAGAGTTTAGCTGGGTATAGTAGCCTGAGCTGGCATTTGTATTTTCTTAGGGTCTGTATGACATCTGCCCAGGATCTTCTAGCTTTCATAGTCTCAGCTAAGAAGTCTGGTATAGTTCTGATAGGTCTGCCTTTATATGCTACTTAACCCTTTTTCCTTACTGCTTTTAATATTCTTTCTTTGTTTAGTGCATTTGGTGTTTTGATTATTGCGTGATGGGAGGGATTTATTTTCTGGTCTAGTCTATTTGGAGCTCTGCAGGCTTCTTGTATGTTCATGGCATCTCTTTCTTTAGGTTAGGGATTTTTTTTTCTATAATTTTGTTGAAGATATTTACTGGCCCTTCAAGATGGAAATCTTAGCTCTCCTCTATACCTATTATCCTTAGGTTTTTTTCTTCTCATTGTGTCTTGAATTTCCTGGATGTTTTGGGTTAGGTGCTTTTAGCTTTTTGCATTTTCTTTGACTGTTGTGTCAATGTTTTCTGTGGTATCTTCTGCCCCAAGATTCTCTCTTCTATGTCTTGTATTCTGTTAGTGATGCTTGCATCTATGACTCCTGAACTCTTTCCTAGGTTTTCTAACTCCAGGGTTGTCTCCCTTTGTGATTTCTTCATGGTTTCTATTTCCATTTTTAGATCTTGGATAGTTTTGTTCATTTCCTTCACCTGTTTTGATTGGGTTTTCCTGTAATTCTTTAAGGGATTTTTGTGTTTCCTCTTTAAGTACTTCTACCTGTTTATCAGTGTTCTNCTGTATTTCTTTAAGGGAGTTATTTATGTCCTTCTTAATGTCCTCTATCATCACCATGAGAAGTGACTTTAGATCTGAGTATTGCTTTTCTGGTGTGATGGTGTATCCAGGACTTGGAAGGATTAGGTTCTGATGATGCCAAGTAACCTTGGTTTCTGTTGCTGATGTTCTTATGCTTGGCTCCTGCCCTCTGATTGCCTCTAGTGCTGCCTGCCCTTGATATATCTGACTGGAGCCCGTCTTTCCTGTGACCCTGGCTGTGTTAAAACTCATCAGAGTTCAGCTGTCTCTGGGACCCTGGGATTCTGGGATTCTGGGATCCTGAGATCCTGGGTGTGTCAGGGCTCCTGGAAATCATGCTGCCTCTGGGACCCTGAGATCCTGGTGTAACCAAGCTCCTGGGACCCTGGGATTCTGTGATCTTGTGATCCTGGGCATGTTGGGGCACCTGGAAGTGGAACTTCCTCTGGGTGTTAAGGGACTGGCTATGGAGTTCGTGCCCAAGGTCTGCTCAGGGCACTGGCCCAGACTGGAAGGAACCCAAGCCACTCCAAAACATTTTTATTAATAGTCCAGAGTGCTACTATATTTGGTTGAAAGGAAAATGCATTCTATAGGAACCTCAATGTTTACATTGAGATAATGTAAACATTGTAATTCTACAATTGTAGAATTGTACAATTGTAATTGAGGTAATGTAATTCTATAGGAACCTCAATGTTTACAAAGCCCAAACAAGAGGGAAGTGAAATGCTGCTTTGTTCTGAATGTGGGCTGTTTACTGTATATCTCTCTGTTGCCTTAATTTCTTCACGTGTAAAATTGAGATGCTCTCAACATAGACCTATATGCTTTCACCAGAGGTTACAATACTTACTGAGTGTAACCTATGTATTTAGGTACTATGGCTTCAGGCTTTTCATGCCACGTGGCAGCCAGACTACAATGATTTGTTTAAGCCCCACTGATGTCTGATGAGATGTGGAGAGAACCCTTGAGTCGACTGATATCACAGCAATAAGAGTTGCCTAGGCAGAGATGGTGAGATATTACCTAGTCTATGACATGGTTGAGATTATCATATATGTGAGCCTTGAGTTCAGTGGATGCCTAGAGAAGTGCTCAGTAACAACTAAGATTGAGAACATTTTAATCAATTATATTACCATTATTTGACTGGGAGAATTATCATAGGCTTGGCAGGGTAAGCCACGTTTACAACTGGATTTAGGAGTGTAGACTTTGACACAAGGAATGGGACAGAAGGATACTCTAGACTTTGGATGCAGCAAGGTCTAATGCTCTTTGGGAGCAGTGAGGTAACCTGGACATTTATCTGAGGCGTTTCGGGAAGCATGAGAGAGGGGGCAGGGGGTTGCTGGAGAGATGGTAAAATTTGCCTGCTGTCTGTCTGTGGATACTGTCAGCATTGGCGGTTTCAATACAGAAAGGGAACCTTTCTCAGCTCTCTGTTTAGGGGGTGGTCTGTCTCCTCTTGCTGCCAGGTTCTTCTGTGGATATCTTCATATCCAAGTCCATGTGGGCAGACACCCGGTTCAGCTGGTGACAGCCAGGACAGAGGAAAAAAAGAAACAATATCTTCGTGACCAGGAGTCCCCACTCAAAACTCCTCAGTTTTCTGTCTCGACTCCCTGCTTCCCCTCACGACAGCCTGTGGCTCGGTGCTCACGGATCCAAAGGAAAGAAAAGATAGAAAGGGAATAGCACAAGGTCCTCTGCAAGGCATGTCCCTTTCTGACCCTTCTCTTCTTTCTTCTGTATCCACTGCTGAGACTTCACTTACGAGCCCAAAGGGGAAAAGCTGACCTAACCTCTCTCAGAGACCAGACACTCCTGGGTAAGAAAAACGAAGGGGCTTCTGGAGAGGAAATGAAAGAAGACAGATGTGGTTTTCTCTTAAGACTGTGAGCTGTGGGGGAGACTCAGTTTGAAATAGAAAGCAGGGCTTGATTGTGTGATGTCAATACAAGCATTTGGAATCCCTCCATGAGAGAGGAGGGAGGTGAATAGGGGTTCTCCACCTACCCTGCTGGAATCCTCAGCAGGGAAGCTGGCACCATGGGTGAAAGGCACAAGAAAAAGGAACCAGATCCCCTGGGGCTTCTGGTCTAGTGTTTTCCAAAGGGCAAGGGCCACATGATGTTAGAGTACACGGGGGCACCTCAGTTTGGGACTCTCCTTAACACCTCTGGATCCTATGTTGGCCTGGAACTCATGGATTTCAAACTGGCCTTGATACATGGTGATCCTCCTGCTTCAAACTTCCCATGTGCTAGGATTATGGGTGTAAGCCCCTGTAACTAACTTAAGAGTAACTTCACGGTAGTAAAATAAATTTTTTTCCAAGGTTGACTACGCACCGAATGGAATAATACCCTGAAGCTCTCTGATAGTAAAGGCTAACATTTATAAAAGCCAGTGCTCATATGTTGTAGCCTTGAAATTATTATCTAATTTAATCTTTGCATAGCCTTGGGATGTCAGTGCTATTACAACTATTAGAATCATAACACCAAGTTTGTCCTGTCTTTTGAATTAAACTGAAACATGGGTCTTGTCTGGGTGATGCGTCCACTGACTTACAGACCAGATGTTAGTCTTGTCTCTTAGGTCCTCAGCTTGACAACTGCATATGCTGGGACTTGTCGTTTTCCATAGTCACACGAGCCTTAGAACACATCCATTTCTGTACATATGTGCAGATGCATATAGAGGGCATGAGGTCTTTGTGCTCACAGATACACAGCAGGGAAGACATGAATGTTAAGCATGTGAGCTTGTCTCTTCAATGAAAGGGATGTATATACCTGTTTCCCACCGGAAAGCTGGGGGTGGATGGTTTTAATAGCCTGGTGATCTGTGTCATCCTTAGGACCAAGCCTCACCCTAATCCTAGAGACCATGACATTGATTCCAGACTCCTCCTAGACTTTTAACCTTAGCTTTGTTTCTCAGTCAATAGAACCCAACCTTACAGGAGATGTCACAAACGGTACTCTATAGCCTGGGAACCTCTACACTATCTTCATGCGCAAGGAAGGCTACACCAGATCTTAAGCCCTTAAGCTATAGAACCCGTCTTCATGGTAGAGGTCATGAGCACTTTGCAAAAGAGTTTTAATGCAGTCACTCCTTAAGCTTTATAGTGCACAAGGGATGGAAATCATTCTTATGAGGAAACTTTCCCCCAAGACTGTAATGTACTTAAATATGTCTAAAATAAACTCTAGGAGTTTGAACCAACACTAGCTAACCAGGTAGTGGTGAACCAGATTTCCTTCTTGCTTCCACTTGGATCACTCCTCTGCTAGCTGTGGAGTTTGCAGGGATCCCCTATACCCCTCCTCCCACCTCTGCTCCACTACCCACCCACTCCCAATACTTGGCCCAGGCCTTGCCTTGTGCTGCATCATATAAAGTTTGCAAAACCAAGGGGCCTCTCTTCCCAATGATGGCCAATTAGGCCATCTTCTGCTACATATGCAGCTAGAGACACAAACTCAGGGGGTACTGGTTAGTTCATATT
>NC_034603.1:12911819-12913421 GCF_900095145.1 Mus pahari | reverse complement strand
TGGGCATCTCTTTCTTTAGGTTTGGGAAGTTTTCTTCTATAATTTTGTTGAAGATATTTGCTGGCCCTTTAAGTTGAAAATCTTCATTCTCATCTACTCTTATTATCTGTAGGGTTGGTCTTCTCATTGTATCCTGGATTTCCTGGATGTTTTGAATTAGGATCTTTTTGCATTTTGCATTTTCTTTGATTGTTGTGTCCATGCTTTCTATGGAATCTTCTGTACCTGAGACTCTCTCTTCCATCTCTTGTATTCTGTTGCTAATGCTCACATCTACAGTTTCTAATTTCTTTCCTAGGGTTTCTATCTCCAGAGTTGTCTCACTTTGGGTTTTCTTTATTGTTTCTACTTCCCTTTTTAGGTCTTGGATGGCTTTATTCAATTCCATCACCTGTTTGGTTGTGTTTTCCTGTAATTCTTTAAGGGGTTTTTGTGTTTCCTCTTTAAGTACTTCTACCTGTTTAGCAGTGTTCTCCTGTATTTCTTTAAGTGAGTTATTAATGCCCTTCTTAAAGTCCTCTACCAGCATCATGATGTATACTTTTAAATCTGAGTCTTGTTTTTCGAGTGTGTTGGGGTATCCAGGACTGGCTGAGGTGGGAGTGCTGGGTTCTGATGATGGTGATTGGTCTTGATTTCTGTTAGTAAGATTCTTTTATTTGCTTTTTGCCATCTGGCAATCTCTGGAGTTAGTTGTTATAGTTGTTTCCGGCTGGAGCTTGTTCCTCCTGTGATTCTGTTAGCCTCTGTCAGCAGTCCAGTCCAGCTCTCTCCTAAGTCTCAATGGTCGGGGTACTCCCTGCATGCAAGCTCTTCTCTTGCAGGGAAGGTGCATAGAGGTCTGGCGTTCAGACCTGCCTCCTGGATGAAGATGAAGACCTGAAACTGGGCCTGACCCAGAAGATGTGTTGCCTCTGCTCACCTGCACAGACTGGTCTCTGAGGGACCTGGAACTCAAGATGGCTCCCTCACCTGCTCTGGTGGACAGAGCCCTCCCAGGCGGCCACCTCTCCTCTGGCAGGGAAGATGCCTGGGTGTCTGGAGCCCGAAACGGGGGTCTGTCCCAGAAGCTGTGTCGCTTCTGCCTTGATGTTTGATTTCTTGAGTTTTTTGTGTACTCTATATGGGTGCATAATGATGCAAGAGTCAGAGAGACAAACCTGACCGTGTTGCTGTTTCTGCTTTCATGAGTCACTCAGGTCTCCTTACACATGCTACTCTGACTAGTCACTCTTCATCTAAAGAATATTTGGGGGTTGTTTGTTTTTCTTCTTTTGAGACAGGGTATCATATAGTCCAGGATAGCCTTGGACTTAATATGTAGTTGAATATGATCTTGAAATTCTGATCTTTCTTTCTCCACTTCCAAAGTGCTGGGGTTACAAGTGTGAACTACCATGCTCAGTTTACATGATGTGGGTTAGTGATTGTAGTGGCTATTCCTGGTTGTCAACTTGACTATATTTGAAATGAACTACAATCCAGAATTGGAAGGCTCACCAGTGGACCTAATCTGGAGACTGGGAGATAGAAGTTTCTGATCTGGATCTTGGTATGGAGATCTTGAGAAGACAGGGAGATCTCCGAGTCCAAGGTCATCTG
>NC_034603.1:12892649-12909409 GCF_900095145.1 Mus pahari | reverse complement strand
TCCACCATGCCTGCCTGGATAATGCCATGCTCCTGCCTTGATGATAATGGACTGAACCTCTGAACCTGTAAGCCAGCCCCAATTAAATGTTGTTTTTATAAGACTTGCCTTGGTCATGGTGTCTGTTCACAGCAGTAAAACCCTAACTAATACAGAAGTTGGTACCAGGGATTTTTCTCAGGCTAGGAAAGCTATGTCCCCAGACCCATCTGAGTGATTTCTGGACCCTTGAGTTTGACTTTTGTCACATGTAAGTATATCCTCAAATCATCTGGGACTTTATGTTATAATAAATAAAGTAAGAATTATCTCTATGAAAAGATACCAAGAAGATTAGAAGTTGGACCAAAACAAACACATAGTTTTCTGTTACTGGGGCAAAAATTTGTTTGGTACAGGAGGTACGTCATGAGAAAGTCACTATCTTAGTTGTCTCAGTGTATTGTGGAACAAAAGTGCTTCCCTGACATCAGGGCATTTTGACCATTTTGATTCCACATTTTGGTATCCTTTTGGGTTGGGATTTTTTTTCCATTGTTGTTGTCAGCAAAACCTAGGCTTTTGAGGAAAAAAAAAAGGAAGTTCAGTATTACCACAGTACTCACTTCCTCTTGTTCTTTAAAGTCCATGGGGTTGCCCAGATAAATGATGATAATGATCTTTTAAATAATTATGTAACATTGAAAGGCTTGCATTTGACAAGGACCTATTTCAAAGGACACTAAAGGACTGGCTCTTTCACTCTTACTAAAACACACTCAAATAATACCAGTCTAGGGCCATAGGAAGATTCCAAATAAAAAAATCCCTCAGTTTAAGAACATTATTTTTTAAAAATAGAAAAATCACATCACTAAGAAAGTAAAAAGAAAATAAAAATAATAAAAAAGAATAGAAATTTAGGACCCCAGAAATTCATGTTTTCCCATATTCTGAATTCAGGACAATATGAGAGATTGTGAACATATAGGAAGGTGATAAAATTCAAAGGAAAAGTGAAATTAAATTGGGAACACTAGAAATAGAGTTCTGGATAAGTCCAATAAACTATGAGTGTGACTCAGATTCATACATATTGCCCAAGGGTGTCAAGTTGTGTTCAAGCTTTTCTTGTGAACACAAATAGGAAAACCCAACCTATTACATGATTTACTAAGACTGAGGCAAAGCAGCCAATCTTCAGGAGAAGGGTAACTATATTTGGTGCTATGGCTAGAAATGCTGTGTCTCCAGGCTTTTAGAAAGAAAGCACTGTAAGTCCTCAGGTCCTCCTTCCTAGAGACCCCAGGGGCATTAGTTCTCACATGGTAGTCATGGGGCTGGCAAGATGGCTCTGTGAGTGAAGGGGCTTGCCACTAATTCTAATGAGTTTCACCCTAGGATCTACATTCTGGAAAAGGAGAGAACTCACCTCCACAAGTTGTCTTTTGATCTCCATATGAACATTGTGGCATGCGATTTTTTCCCTTCTGTCCACAAAATAAATAAATAAATAAATAAATAAATAAATAAATAAATGCAAAAATATACTAAAAAGTGATCTGACATTCCCACAAACACTGTAATCACCCTAGACACAAAATACATACATACATACACACATACATACATACATAAATGTGGAATATATTAAAATTGGAATAATGCTTCATTTTCAATATTTAAAATTTTTTCTTTTAAGTTATTGCTGTTTTATATGTTTATACCTATGAAGGTCCCTCACTGTTCCTCCGATTCCTGCTTTATAAGAACTATCAAGCAGGAATCTTGGCTCTATTTTTTAATTTGGCTCAAATTACAATTTTCTAATGCCCTTTAAATTGTTTATAAGTATTAAAGTGAAAAAGCCCATTATGACAGAAAATGATCTGATATATCACTAATGTTTTGTGTGCCACACTGGGAAACACTGATACAGAGAAAAAAAGATCACCTGACATTTGCTTACCCATGACCTCACTACTTGGTAGTATCTCTTGACAGGCATCATTTTCCCCTAGAGATGAGGAAATGGAGGTTAGAGGATTTTCAAAGCAGGGTTGAAACTGGTCTTATGTTGAAAATCAAGTTCTGGCTTCTAGATTAGTTTACGAGGGTTGTTTTTCTCAGCCAGGCCATTTGACTACTTGCCTGGCCCTGCCATGGGTGAGAGGCAACAGGTCTGTGAGGCACATTCGTGACCCAACTCCACCACTTGTGTCCCATAGGTTTTGGGGAAACTGTTTTTGGGGCTCACCAGTATCTAATTAGGCAAGACAATTGTCCTTCGGTGGATCTCTACAGTTATGTGGTTTGGAATGGCTTCACTTTCGACTGTGGTTCTTGGTAAAAACTACAAATCAAGAGCACTTTTGGAAAGACCTGGAGAGTTTGAGAATTGTGGAATCCTCATAATCTTGGGTGAGTATTCTTGGGTCCTTGGCAACAGCTTTCTAGTGAACCCTTGAGGCCCTTCAGTGTAGAGAAGAAATCTCTAACTCTTACAGAAAGATGACTTTGATAAATGAACCCATGATCATGATCTACGTTTCTAATGAGACCCAATTCTTAGTGAAAGTCTCCCCCTACTTAAAAAAAAAAAGTAATGTTTTCTGCTTTATTCATCTCTTAAAAATATTCTTCTATCTTCCTACAAATAAAAATATTCATATTTATATTTATTTATAATTCATTTTCAATCACATTCTTACTGCATGGCCCTGGCTAGCCTGCAACTTGCTACAGACCTCCAAAGATGCATCTGCTATCTTGAGGAATTTATATCTGTGGCATCCATGGAGGACTAACCTGTGTGATGGGATTAATTCAGTGTCCCACAAATGACGATGGGGCAGTGAAAATGACTTTTCATGAAATGGATACCAAGTGGAATGTTCCCAAAGCCAGAACGAGACATTTGAAGTGACCAAGCCCGGCTTTGACTGGTGCTATACTCAATCTCCTCCTTTTCTGTTAGGGAAGTGGTTCTCAATCCTAATGCTGTGACCCTTAAATACAGTTCCTCATGTTGTGGTGACCTCAAGTCATAAAATTATTTTGTTGGTACCTCATAACTGTAATTTTGCTACTTTTATGACTAGTAATGTAAAATATATATACGATATGCAGGATATCTAGTATGTGGCCCCTGTCGGGTCATGATTCACAGGTTGAGATACAGATGTCAGGCTCACCTCTGAGGACAAATTAAATTCTGTTCTTTATATGTTATAGGCCCCACCTATTGTTATATATCAGAAAATGGAAAATACCCCATTTCTTCCATTAATTTTCTAGAAAGTAATAATTGTAAGTTGAGCAGCCTCTAAGGGTAGCTATTAGAATTCAAAAAAGTAATAAATTCAAATGTGAATATACCCAAATTATGGAACACATTAGGAAATGGTCCAGATTCTAAACCATGTACAATGAAACTGTTAAGATAGTCAGCTCAGTGTTTCATTCTAGCCACTGACACCCAGGCTGTAAATGATGGACCTTTGACATGGTAATAATCTTTTAGAAAGCCTAGACACATTCTGTTAGCCACAGCCCTTGTGATGGTTAGCCTTAATTGACACCTTGTCTGTATTTAGAATCATTATGGAAGGACATCTCTGTGTGTTTTGTTGACAGTGTTACTTGAAAGGTTTGACTGAAGCACGACCATCTCATGGACTGAGATGTTGGACAGAATAGAAAGGGTTTGAAAGGGAGCCAAGGACCAGCTCCCATCTCTCTCTACTTCTTGGCAGCAGATGCAATGTGACCACCTGCATCATAATCCTGATACCACATCCTCCATCCACGACAGAATGTGCTCTCAAATGTGAGCCAAAACGAACCCTCCCTCCCTTAAGTTGATTTTATTAGGTGTTTTGTCACAGACCCACTTGTGAAGTAACTAACAGAGCCCCATTCCTGTCTGGCTTAGTGTGTAAAACCTTTCTTCTTGCCTTGGAGTATTGAGATCACCCTGTCTGTTGACTGAGAAGGTATTCTGTACGAAAGTCTGAAATAAGCTATACTCTTGGGAATCTGAAGTTTCTCCACCCTTTTCTTGAGTTTTGCAGCATTTTCCACCCATGGCAACAGGTACACGGGGTAAGAAACTATCCTAGTTAAGGATTGCCACAATGTATTTTCCTTCCTAAGAACCTTCCCAGACTCCTCCAGCAAAATTCATGGCAGGGAGCATGCGCAGGAAGCAGGTAGTGACAGAATATACCTGAATTTGCCTGTCAGGAGCATAGAATCCCACTGAATTTGGTGGACATGGTTGTGAGCATCCACCTACAGGGGCCATGTCTTTTCGAAAGTCTCCTTGGGGAGTCACCAATGATACAGACTCCCTTTTTTTCTGATATGTCTCTAATAAGGTCAGTATTGCATTTTTTTTTTAAAAAAAATAAAATGTTTGGATTGTGAAATAGGTCAGCTTAACACAGAAACTACACTGACAGATTCAATTCACCACCACAAGTAAGTGTGTGAAATCCTGAGTGTAACCACATTTCTCAGATGGTGAAGAAAATGGGCAACCAGCTTTCTTGAAATGAAACCAAGAGACCAATGAGTATCTTTCACTATCTGATAGTCAGGCCCATAAAAATAAACTAATTTATGAGAAGGTCTGAAGAGGAAGCTTAAGTCCCTCTATGTCTTCAGAGGAAAAAAAAAGTGTGTGTGTGTGTGTGTGTATGTGTGTGTGTGTGTGTGTGTTTGTGTGTGTGTGTGTGTGCATGGACAACTTTTGGACATCGGTTCTTTTCTCTCACCTTGCTTTTACGAAGCAAGATCTCTCTTGTTGCTGCCACTGCCCTCTCTCCGCCAAACTAGCAATGATCTTCCAGATATTTTTCCTACTCAGCCTCCACTCTCTCCATAGGAATGCCGAGGTCATAGATGTGTGACACACCCTGACTTTTATGTGGATTCTGGGGAGGAAAAGCAGGTAGTCAGACTTGGGTGGTGAGCGTTTACCCAGTGAGCTAGCCTCCCGCCCCCACTGATGCTTTCTAATCTTTTTATCTGTATAGGGGTATTTTGTCTGCATGAATGTCTGTGTACAATGTGCACGCCTGGTGCCTCCAAAGGCCAGAAGAGTTCATCAGGTCCCCTGGGGCTGGAGTTAAGGTTGTGAGCCACCATGGGTGTGTTGGGAATCAAGCCTAGGTCTTCCAGAAGAGTAGCCAATATTCTTAGTCTCACGAGTCCCACATTGCTTGTTTTTAATGGGTCTTGAAGATAGAGAAGACCAACAAGGAATGGAGTAAAGCATCCATGAGGGGACACACTCGCTCAGCAGGAGCAGCTGTATGAGACTTCTGCCAAAGGGACAAACAAAATGCGAGTTAAAAACCAGTTAAAAAATGTCTTTGGTAGTTTCTGGGGCATATTGTTTTAAGAGTTCAGTATACAAAAAAACAGACCATCCAATCTTTTTAATGTAAGCAGGAAACTAATTATCGCCATCCTCTCTCTCCCCGAGATGTCTGCAGCCTTCATCTATCAGCGACATAGCTGTGACCCCACTGTATTAAGTCTCAATAAGGATCAGATTGAGCTAGTCTTAATGTTTCTTTAATGCAAGGTGGAGTTACGCATTTCTTTGTTTATCTGTTTACTGAGGCGGAGGCTCACTGTATAGCTCAGGCGAGGCTTGAATTCACTGCCTAGCCTCGGCTAAGCTTCAATTCTCCACCCTCCTGCTTCAGTTCTCCCGAGAGCTGGAGTGACAGGCATGCATCACCACTCCCAGCTATTCTATGTAAGATACACCACTTTCCTGACAGAGCAGTTATATACACAGTGTCATACCCGATTTCTTGCCATGAACATTCCTGTTCTTGCCAGGAGTGGGGAAACCACAGCTCACTGTGTATCTGAAGCCCATGGATACTCCTGGTTTCCTATCCAGAGCGGACATGAGTGTTCTTGCTTTAAGCCCACAAGCTCCACATTCTCTCCCTGACAGGGATTTCACTTCCCAGTAGGGGCAGGCGTGTTCAAGGAATTAGAAGAGAAATAGAGAAGAGGAAATAGAGAAAGAAGGAGTCATGTGGAGGAGGCGGAGGCCCGGGGAAGAGTAGGAAGAAGGCTTAGTGACAAAGAGGAAATCGGTGTAGAGCCATAGAAACCCAGAGATCTAATGTTAAGAGAGGAAACTCCATGGAAAATCCAAACAAAGAAAATACCACGAGGGAGGAAAGAAAGAAGATGGGGATCCTCCTGTAAGCTCACTGCTTGTTAGGGACCAAAACACTGTGATTTCATCTAAGCCCAGACCCCAGGTTTCTGTTTTGATCAAATTTAAAGGGCCATTAAAAGCCAAGCAAGTGCTCAGTAGCACACAGGTGGCACAGAAAACTGACCCAGGTCCCACTGCCCTGAAGGTGGACCCACAACTGGCACAAGTCAACCTTTTGGAGGCACCTAGCTTATGAGGCCACCTGTCTGTTTGCATACCCTGCCTGGTAGTTTCCTCTGCCATCTCATGGTGGCTTCTTCCCCATGACTGGCGTTTTGGATAGTGTCTGAAGTGATTGACTGGCTTGGTCCTTAAACCAATCATGTCCAAACTTGGGGGTAACCTAGAAACCAAGGATTGAGTTAGGTGATGTCTTATTCTCCAAAAGACAAAAGAAGGGAGAAGAAAAGAAAGAGAAAGCTGACAGTCTGTCAGTGACAGGGCATCCCTGCCATGGCTGTCCCATTTGAGACATGCATTGGTGGCTGAGGTGGGTGAGATGACAGCCACACACACACACTGTCCATTGTTTGGTAGAGCTGTTGCATGGCTCTCACAGTCTCTATTGGCTGCGTGGGGGCGGGGGCTACTGTGTGGGAGCAACTGCTGCAAGGACAGACTACCCCCAGTTGTAGCTCACCTTCTTGAGAGCCCCCTAAATCTTAATTTAACACTTAGCTGTTCATTCAGGAAAGGGATGTAGACTTAAAAAAAAAAAAAAGAATAATCTGCTAAGTACAGTGGTGCCCAACTTTAGTCCCAACACTTAGGGGACAAAAGTAGGTGGATCTGGGAGCTGGAGGCCACCCTGGTCATCTACATAGTGAGTTCCAGTTCAGCCAGAGCTACACAGTGAAAGCCTGTATGAAAAAAAAAAAAGAGAGAGAGAATATTTTTTCCATTGACAACTTCATACATGTAAATACTGTATTTTGATCATATTCATCCCTAACCCACACTTCCTGATCCTCTCAGGAACCCATAGGAACCCCTCCCCCTCCATCTCTTTTCCTCCTCCTCTACTGATGCCTCTGTGGATCACTGAGGACAATCAGTCCTGCCTTATGGGATGTTGACTGATACTGTTGGCTGGGTCCTGCGCAGGTAATCAACCATAGCTTCTACGAATTCATGACTGCAATGCCATGTGATGCCCAGAAGACAGCATTCCACAGCACTTCTCCCTGTTCTCTCTACCCCTCCTCCTCGATGTTCCCACTTAGGATGGAGCACTCACTAGACACTTCTTTGAAGTATTTTGATCAGCTCTGGTTTCTACATTAACTGCCGGCCACTTCAGAGAGGAGACTCTAAAGCCAAGGTCGAGAGCAGAGCTAATCTGAGGCTAGAAACACAAATATTTAGAAGGAAGCTTGATGATGGATGGATGTGTTCACTTAGCAAGACAACAGTAGTAGCTTCTCACATAGAGCCTGTGACTTCCTGAGCCATGGGCTGGGATGTGAACTTTTAAGACTATACACACACACACACACACACACACACACACACACACACACACACACACAAACTGTAAGTTTTCTGAGAAGGAAAACGTAGAAGCTCATTGAAGGCCTTCAGTGTCCTGGACCACATGCTCACTCTCATTAGATGTTCCTCCAACTCTGAGCAGGACACAATCAACTTCATTTTATAAAAGATGCTCAGAGATTTCCAGGATCAAGAGAAGGTGTGTCTGTTATAATCCCTTTGACTGCTTGTTCTGTCTGTCTGTCTGTCTATCTATCTGTCTGTCTGTCTATCTATCTGTCTATCTATCTATCTATCTATCTATCTATCTATCTATCTATCTATCTATCTATCTATCTATCTATCATCTATCTATCTATCTATCTATCTACCTGCCTACCTACCTATTTGTTTATTTATTTTGTATCCTTTCTTTTTTAGGTGTTCCCTCCTTCTTGAGGACATTTTGTGGTAATTTATTTAGATGCTCACCCTTCAACCAAGAACACCTGAATAGGCACCAAAGTGTTCTGGATCTCTGGCAGGGTCCATTCCCGGACCCAGGAGCCAACCTGATTATAAGAAAGGAATTAGGTGTAATGGTCCCCTCATGTCCACAGGGAATAAATTCCAAGATCCTCAGTGGATTTCTAAAACCACCGGTGTCAGCTCTATACACACCTTCTTTTCCCTGTGTATACATACCCGTGACAGAATGTAATTTATGACAATAAATAATAGAGCAGTTGCAATAATATGCTATAAGTTCTTTGAAATTTATAAATTGCTTGATTTTGGATCGTTGTTAACTGTGAACATCTAGAGATGAACAAGATGAAACTGAATCAGGGTGGAATGCTATCTATGGTAGCAAAGAGAAAAGAAGGACTGGTGTTTGTGTGGCGATATTCAGATGCTGTGAAAGCATCATAACCCTGATATCCTGGTTAGGATAGAACCTCACAGCCAAGGTCAGGTTGAGAAGGAAGGAACCTATTTGGCTTATATTTTCATATCACTGTTCATCACTGAAGGAAGTTATGGGAGGAACTCAAACAAGGCAGGAATCTGGAGTCAAGAGTTGATGCAGAGGAAGGCTCTACAGTGAACCTAATCTGGAGGCTGGGAGATAGAAGTTTCTGACCTGGACCTTAGTATGGAGATCTTGAGGCATAGTGGCTATGAATTCCAAAAGATTAAGATGGGGAGATCTCTGAGTTCAAGGTCATCTGGGATTAAAGGTGTGGTGGCATACAACTTTAATCTGGGCTACACTTTCTGCTGTAGACCTACATAAGAACATTGGAAGAAGGAAGGCTCTCTCTCTCTCTCTCTCTCTCTCTCTCTCTCTCTCTCTCTCTCTCTCTCTCCTTTGCCTGCTTGCTGTGTTGGACTGAGTAACTGCTAGATCCTTGGACTTCCATTCGCAGTTGCTGCTGACCATTGTTGGGAGTTGGATTGCCGACTAAGTCATCAACAAATTCCTTTACTATATAGAGACTACCCGTAAGTTCTGTGAGTCTAGAGAACCCTGACTAATACAGAGAGTTGCTCACTGGCTTGCTCCTCATAGCTTGCTCAGCCTGCTTTCTTGTAGAACCTAGGACCACTAGCCCAGGGGTGGTCTTACCCACAATGGGCTGGGCCCTCCCACATCAACCACCAATTAAGAAAATGCCTTACAGTTTTCCTACAGCTCCATCTTAGGGAGACATTTCTTAATTGAGGTTCCCTTCTCTCAGATGACTTTAGCTTGTGCCAAGTTGACATAAAACTAGCCAGCACAATGAGCAAAGAAAATAAACACAGTCAGGACATTTTAGTGCTCACACAGTCAGGACATTTTAGTGCTCACACAGTAGGACATTTTAGTGCTCACACAGTCAGGACATTTTAGTGCTCACACAGTCAGGACATATTAGTGTTCACACAGTCAGGGCATTTTAGTGCTCACACAGTCAGGACATTTTAGTGTTCACACAGTCAGGATATTTTAGTGCTCACACAGTCAGGGCATTTTAGTGCTCACACAGTCAGGACATTTTAGTGTTCACACAGTCAGGACATTTTAGTGCTCACACAGTCAGGACATTTTAGTGCTCACACAGTCAGGACATTTTAGTGCTCACACAGTCAGGACATATTAGTGCTCACACAGTCAGGACATTTTAGTGCTCACACAGTCAGGACATATTAGTGTTCACACAGTCAGGACATTTTAGTGCTCACACAGTCAGGACATTTTAGTGCTCACTCTCCTGGCTGGCTCACCCTTACGCTCCTTTGAGCCTAATATTCGAGAAATTAACCTTTTCTTCTTCTTCTTTTTTTCTTCCTACTACAAAAGCTTCTTTGCCCTTCTCTTTGGGTTCTTCTTTCTGCTGGTGGGAGTGGGTGGGAATATGAGCTAAGCAGCTAAGCTAATTGCTACTAATGGGTAAATTAGCTAATGGGCAACTCCTCCTGTGACATAATGTTATTAGGTTAGTCTTGCTTCCCTTCTGATTGACAAACGGTGGGAATTCACTCTGTGCTTGGCATTCCTGCAGCCACACCCAGCCTCTGGTTTCCTGATCTTCATAAGGCCCTGGGCAAGGCTGGATGACAGCTGTCAACTGACCTTCCTAAGAGTGACATCCATAATAAGGCCAGAGCCTGGTTATTGGACAGAAATCTCCAAATCTCTTAATTTCATGATGGCCTCGCAAGGAGCACAGTGGGTGCTGTTAGTTGGATGAGGATTTTAGTGCGTCCCTCAAAATTTACCTGTTGGGAGCTTGGTCTCCAATGTGATGGTGCAGGAGGTGAGGGATATTTTTAAGAGTTGAGGCCGAGTGGGAGGTAGTTAGGTTACTGGTAGTTCTAAAAAATTCAAGGTACTAAGTAAGTTCCTGCTACCATAATTAAAAGCAGCAAGATTGGTCTCTTCTGTCCTCCTTCCTTCTACACTGTGTGGTCGCCCACTTTCCCCTACATCACGATGCTACCAACCGTGAGGCCCTCATCAGAGCCCATGCCATGTTATTTGAACCTTCAGCTTCTAAAATTGAGACCTGAACAAACCTCTTTTCTTTGAAAAGTTATCTATCCTCGGGTACTTCATTATGATAATGAAAATCAACTAGTAGGGCAGTAAAAATTAGAACAGTCTTTGAGACCTTTCATCATAGCTAAATTTTAAGCTCTTGACAAACATATAAACACACATTTGGGGGGGGGGAACAACCAAAACACCCAAAGTCTTAGCGAAGAATAAAAAGCAAAAGAGTCTTGCCTACTGCCTACCCCAACCTAATGCTCCCCAAATAGTACTAAGTTTATTTATTGTTAAGTTAATTTCTTGGTAAATTAGTTTACTGTTAAGTTAGTTTATTGGTGAGTTAAGTTACCATCTAAGCTAAAGAAGGCCCTTGGAGCTGGAGTAGTTTTTCTTCAGAAGAGCCAAACCTAAGCAAGCAAGCAACTAAAAAAAGACAAACACTTTCCGCTTTTCCACCAGCAGTGTTTTCTCATGATTCTTATATATGTTGCTTCCATTCTTCTGGCTTTCCCCACCACAGCTCTGGGTACACATTCCCTAGGATTCTGTAGAACCCCATCCTGTAACTACCCTTTCCATGTCTGAAAAATGCCCTTTAAAAAAAAAAAAAACAAAAAAAAAAAAACAGCCTTTTATCAGTGTCTGATGCCGAAGTGTTGAAAAGACATCTGTGAATACACACATTCGGCTTTGGAAGGAACTTTCTGTCATTTGTGGAAGCAGAGGCCTGAGAAAAACAAATACACACACACACACACACACACACACACACACACACGCCTTGGGTGTGGGTGATGGTTTACAAGATGAGTTTCCTCTTCATCTTTACCCTTGATGCTCTTGCCAGCCCCTGGAGGGAGGCAGAGTGTGATGGTGTTGATCCTCCTGTGCAGATGAGGGAGGGAGCGTAGGTTCCGGGAAGCTGCTCTCCCCAGTAGCTGATGCCCCCATCCAACAGCCTGGGCTTGGGAAGCCTCGCGGTTCCAGGGCCTTAGTGACCCTGTGGAGCGAATCCAGATGTGGGGAAGGAACAGGAGATATGTGAGGCAATTCCCAGAGTGTCTCAGATGGCAATGCTGAGGAGGCTGGTTGCTTCATAGAAGCTTTAAGTCAGCTCTGGCTCAAGCAGTCTGCTGATTTCACCCTTCACGTTTAATTGACTCCTGACTCTTGGTTTTTCAGACACAGGGATGAAACCACTGTTGTTTTCTTGTCTGAGACAGAGGTTCCCTGTCTAGAGAGAGAGAGAGAGAGAGAGAGAGAGAGAAAGAGAGAGAGAAGAGAGAGAGAGAGACCAAGAGCATCTCTCACACTTAACTACATTGGATCTTCCCAGTGTCCTGCCCAGATGGGAGCCACACTCCTACACTGTCCTTCATCCTTCCCATTATGTTTGCGCCTTTGCTTCTAAAGCCTCTACAGGGCAGATGTTTACTTTCTTAACTTAACCTCCTTCACTCATAGGGGAGTAGAAAGTGAGAGAGTCAAGGTCAGAAGTCAGAGTTACTTCATGAATGTGGTGACCAGATGCTATGTTAGGGACATCCATGCCGATGCCGGCCAGATGAAGAACTCAGAGCTACACGGGAGAGGTGACCACCAGTTACAGCAAAGCAAATGTCTGAAGAATGGTGTTGGGCTTCAAGTAATAGAGTCCAGGAGATAGAGTTGTTAAGAAGGCTCTTTTACTCTTCATTCCTTGAAATTCGGAGCTGGGTGGGTTGCTTGGTGAGGTCCCCAGGAAGCCTGCTTCTTCTGCTCTGCTCAGTAATTTCGCTTCAAGGCTAAAAGGTAGCTGCTGGTGATCCTGATTTTACATCCTGAGTCAGAAGAAAAACAAGAGCAAGCACGGAATGGTGTTAGATGAGCATACCTTCTTCAGACCATTTCTTTGAAAAGTCCATCCCACAAATACTGACAGACATTTATCCTCTAACCTACCTACGAGGGAGGGAGATATCCAGGTTGTCTGAACTTTGCCCTCTTTTTTTATGCTGGGCACATTATCTCCAACAACATAGTTTTTGTTCTTATGGAAGAGAAAAGGTGGGGCTTGGGGAGGGCTGGAGGGAGGGCTGGAGAGACCACGAAACACCCAGGAGCATGGACTGCTCTTACAGGTTCAGTTGCCAGCCCTCATATGGAAGGACGCACAACCGCTTCTAACATCAGCCCCAGAAGAGTTGACAACCTCTTCTGGTCTCCATAGGCACCTGTACTCAAATGCACACTCTCTGTCCCCCATATACGCAACTTAAAAGAAAATACATCTTAAAAAATGAAAAAGAAAAAAAAAAGGGGGGTAGACGCTAAGACAAGACGAGGAGCGGTCTCAGCTTATCTGGGTGGTGTTAGTTCAGTTTGGTGAAGTCTGTAAATACCTATGCTTCTCTCCTTCTGAAGTGGAGATCAGGGCAAGAGCTGCCATGTAAGTGCTATATTGCACCTCATTCTCATGAAAGTTCCATGAGAGTGTGTGGTGAAGACTGACTGAGAGCTTTGGGAGGTGGACTGGAAGTGTCGCATGAGTAATGACTCCTTGTCTGGGAACCCAGCAGATAGTGGGGATTCTGATGGTTTGACACCTCCTGCCCTCACACGGCCTGGGTTCAAATCTTACCTGCTGCACTTGACGTTGCAACATTGGCACATCGTATTTGAAACTGCCCTGGCAGTCATGAAGATATTTAGACAGACAGACAGACGGACAGACAGACACTCATGTCTCTCAATCTGACTATTGAGAAAAACTGACCCCCAACAAAATGGGAATCTCCCCAGGAATCTCTTGCTAGGAGAAGGAAAATACCCCAAGGCCAGTCAGAGCAGGCACTTGTGTTCTGGAAGGAGTTTCCACATAGTGTTGACATCTTGTCGGATGTGCATCTTTGGGATTCTGGAATCCGGACAATGATAGGTCAAAGTGGGCAGGACCATGTTTTGACCAGTACTGCTTAGATGTATGTATTCTTAGATCTTTATTTAAACTTCAATCTCACTTCAGGACCCTAAAGAGATATTAAAGAGGGGCACATGACTTCTTTGTCTCTCTTCCTGATGTCTAAGTTACTTTTCTTCCATTGTGATAAAACACCATTACCAAGGGCGACTTAAGGAGAGGGTTGCTTGCAACTCCTTTGGTTATCATTTCAGAGAGACAAGAGTTCCTGATGGTGGAGAGGCATAGCAACAAGGCCCAGAGGTAGGAGCAGGAAGCTGGGCACTCACATCTTCACAATGCAAGCAGGTAGAGAGTGCAAATTGAAAATGGAGGGGCGGGGGATAAACACTCAAAACCCATGCCTAGGGACCTGCTTTCTCCAGCAAGGCTCTACCTCTTAAAGGTTCCACAGCCTCCCCAGACAGTACCGGTACCTGGAGACCAAGTTTTCAAATATCCGAGTCTGAGTGTGTGTGTGTGTGTGTGTGTGTGTGTTCTCATTCAAACCACCACAAGCCACATTGAAGAAATCTTCCTTTCCTGCTCTCTGCTATTAATTTGGGTGTTCCGAATTGGCTTTTTGAGGATTGGTGGTGAAACTTGGGTTCCTGGGGTTATAGAGTATGACTCCAAGTTTTGCAACATTACGATTCTGTTTATTTTCTCACAGGGTAGAATTTTAGATGCTGCCCAGTTGAGTTGTTATCAGATTGAGATGATCCATGCAGAGGGATCACCCATGTAGAGTGGCTTTATTGTGTTGTGGACACACAAAGAATATTATTCACTGTAGCTATGGAAACTCTGAGAAGGGCCTAATGGGCCCAGTGAGATGTGGGTAGGCATGAATAACTTCCTGGGCTGTTGGTGCCAGAGTTGTGTTTCATCTGTGAGGGAGTCAAGCAGAAGAAGAGAGGACATGGCAATGTAAAGAGGTAGTGTGGAGCTGCGAGACAGCATGGGGAGCTCTGAGCCATGAAGGCTCTGGTGGCTGTGGAAGCCAAGGTCAGAGGACAAAAGCAACAAGCTGATGCAGAGAGGCAGGCAGTGTTTGGAGCTCACACTGAGGACTTGACAGCTCTGGGGAAACTGGGTTTACCACTCCCCTTTCCTAGAGTTGGTTTCCAAGGCAAATGAGATCATTTCCACAGATAAGAACTTAGCTGGGTGGAACAATGCTTGTTTATTTGGCCTCTGCAAACCTCCACCTGTTCACCAAGGGCCCCAGGCTCCAAATGTCGCTAGATTCCTTTGGGAACATGCCATTAATCAACTAATGACTTCAGCTTTGGCAGAGAAGGCAAGGCTAGTGGCTTGGGGCAGCCTTGTGAGTAGAGGAAGGGAAAACTATTGGAAGTTCTTACAGGGAAGTGAAGACAAGCTGGCTACGGTTCCTATACAGCTTTATCACTTCAGAGGATGGGGGAAAACTTGTGTATCAGACTTCCCTAAAAGTGAAGTTGTTGAGGCACCTGGAGAAGTACATCTTGGGGTAGAGGACCGGGAGGGAAATAAGTCTGGGGATGCAGAGTGATATGTTAGAAAACCTAACCCCAGGGACAACGAAGAAGCGGCAAGTTGCCCCTCAGCAGAGAGCCTGAATAGAGAGAACACTTGACATGGTCCAGGCTCCTCTCCATTCATAAGTTCCTGGAAATATTATATGCTGTTTCCAGGATATGGGTCATAACATCCACTCAGTTGCTATTACCAGGCTATCAGATGAGCACAAATAGGATGCCTTGGAGCTTTGTAAAGAATATCTAGAATAACATAGAACCCTGCCTACCTTCCCAGGCCTTCTGAAATATCACAGACCATGCAGGCTCTCCCACCTCACATGTTCCCACGTACATTGACACACATTGCATCCTTTTCTTCATAGGTAATTGTCCCCTTGGCCTCAATTAAACTTCTAGGTCATCTTCTCAGAAAGCGTTTCCTTGATGTCATCCTCCAGTCTAACTAGTGATGTACCTCAGTTCTGAAATGTAATTTCTCAGCTCCAAGTTTGGACCTCACACATATTGACTGACATTGGCAATTGGCTAACCTTTTTGTGCCATAGTTTCTACACTGATCTGTAAGACAGAGGTAGTAACAGTATCCCTCTCAGAAAGTTGTTGCAGAGAAAAGAGGAACATATTACAGAGTTCTTGGGGTCTTTAGTAGACCTAACAATGTAAGCTTTGCCACCAACCCTCAGTATATCAAGCAAAGAGATGTATGATAATGAAGATCTTACAAAGGAGACTTGTCAGAGCTATCATAGGAGAAGCTAAAGCTACCTGGTGATCTTCCTGACATGGGTCTGCCTTGGACTGAAATCTACAACAGATTTGCTCTGGTAGGCAAAGCCCTGAAGAAATCCATTTTGGGAAAGATTCCTGCTATTACTATGCCTTTCCTGTTATTACTAAACATTTACAACAAACACTAGATATTAGCCCACCCTTTTGAGCATATCTCTGCAGACCTATGAAGATGTATTATGTTGTAGTGATGCTAATAGACAAATAGAGAATTCCTGATTTGATTCAAATAATTTTAGGAAGAAAGTTTTTAGAGATGGTCTTAGTTGCTAGAAAGATGTAATAAAGTTAGAATCAAGAATAGAATGTGCCCACTCCTCAGAATCGTCAAGGAAGGGCTGCCTAATAAGAAATACAATGGGTTTTCATAATCACACTAAAAAGAGAAGTAGACTTGGGACAATTTTGTGTTCAAGGGAAAACATTAGGTCCAAGGATAAAGTCACAGGTGTGCACTATGATAAGGCAAGNCCATGTAAAAGCTGTTGCTTTGAACTTTTAATGAATATTTTATAATGAAACACTGCTTTGAACTTAATATCAATATCCTTCTGTAACCCCTATTTTATGTAATATTTTATTTCTGAGATAATTTTCTAAAAACCTTTTTGTCTAAGAAGTTATAAAAAGACCAGAGAAAAGAAATAAAGTTGTTAGCCGGGTGTGGTGGTGCATGCCTTTAATCCCAGCACTCGGGAGGCAGAGGCAGGTGGATTTCTGAGTTCGAGGCCAGCCTGGTCTACAGAGTGAGTTTCAGGACAGCCAGGG
>NC_034603.1:12855979-12892591 GCF_900095145.1 Mus pahari | reverse complement strand
AAATAAAGTTGTTGATTGAATGGTTTGGCTTGGAGAGCTTTGCTCCATCTACCTGTCCATCCATCCTAATTATATGTCTGTTTGTCTATGTTTGTGTGTAGATATATGTATATGTATGTAAGCATGCATGAATACTTGTGGTGTTGATTGCGACCAACAGTCAGGCCTGGCCAGTGTGTGGGTGTATGAATGATTAAATGTATATGTGTCTGTGCATATTTGCCTACATATATTGCATACAGCATCTTAATTCTTTTCCTTTCCTTCCTCTCTGGTTCACAAAGAGTTAACCAGTGTAGCCAGAGAAGCTTCTGGCTGATTCACCAGAGAAAGGAGCACCAGCAATAAATCTTTTTACTTAATCCCCTGCTGTTTTTTGATGAGGCGCTAAACAGTTTCTCACCTCAGAGGAATTTACAGAAGGCAGGTCAGCTACTGAAGTATAGTGACTTAGACTAAGAGAGGTAAACATTTTATTATTATACAGCAACCCTAAATATCTCATAAAACCAAGTCTTACTTCCCACTGCCTACCTCCCATCAGAGGTTTAGTCAATGTGGCCACACAGGAAGAATAAGAATAAAAAAAAGAAGAGGAGGAGGAGAGGAATAATAAAATTAATAATAATACTAAGAAAAGCAAGAAGAAAAACAAGAAGAACAAGAACAAGACTAAGAAGATCCAGTATCCATCACCTCTAAGTCCATCTTCATGGCTTAAAATGGAAATCAAACATGTGCACATAACAATGGAGACTGGGTCAAGACATGGTCCTGTCTGTAGCTAGCCCATGATTGTCTTGGCTCCAATATCTCCTACAAGGTAGTCTGATAAACCGTTAGAACTGTGGGAGAAAAGTTACTGGCTTGGTTGGTAGCAGGGTCCTAGGCTTTTCTTGTCTAGTGAGATTCCTAGGGAATTTCCAATTCCTTGGGATCCTCTATTTGAATTGTTTACTAGTCAAAGGGAGCGTCATACGTGTTTCCAGAACACCTTTGCTCCAGTCAGAAACGTTATGGCAAGAATGGATGTTGCCTGTTATTACTGTTTGTCAGATCATCCTACTTCATTTCTGAAGTGAATTGATTTGTCTATTATCTGACATCCACCCCCTTATATAAGAGAATCTTTCTCCTTTGTTCTGATATATTATTTGCCTAGCTTGATGTGAGCCACCTAAGAGACACTCAAACAATAAGAGGTGTATGAGGAACTAGCTCTCCAAATGGGTATTTCCTGGGAGTTTCAAAAGTCACCCCAAGAGATAAGATAGGCTGGGAAGGGTGACTGAAGCAACCTGGAGCCCCTTGAGAACAGGTGGGAACTTTGTCACATGTTCTACTCTGGATTTCATCCTTCATCAGGCTTTGTTTAAATCATGAAACAGCAAAGAAACCGGAGGGTTGCCTAGGTCCTTCTCCTCCATCTAGCTCAGCATCTCATCACAAAAAAAGAGGAAGAGGAGAGGTGCACCTGATCATATGCTTCATAGGAGAAAACCATGTCAAAACCATGTGACAGCACCACAGGAGCCTACTGTGAGTGGAGTTTCATTAAACCTGTGAAATGCAGAGGAGGTGAGGACATGGGCAGAGGTGAGGAAGACTTGACAGCCTCAGAGAGACCAAACAGTGAATAATCATCAGGCCGATGGCCAAGGCCTTTGTCCATCCATCTCTGTCCTTATCTTGCTGTGGACCTTCATCAAGTCACCCTGCCTCTCTGTGTCTCTTTGGTCACCTCAGGTCAAGTTGAGGGGATATGAATTTTATCTAAAGGTAGAGGGACCATACTCTTTGGGGTCTGGCCACATGTAGACCTAATTTAATCATTAATAATTTCTTTCACTTCCTATGTGTCTTGTTTTAAATGATGAGATGGATTCAAAGATGAGATGGATTTGCTGAGAGTTAGCTCCCATTGTCATATTTTGTCCTTTCCCATCCCTAGCTTCTTCTCCTGGTCTGTGACCTGTGACCTGGGGTTCTGGTCTCCATAGATGGTCACATGGCCACTGTTCCTGTCTTGTTTCTCAGGGTGGAAAGGGCAGAAGCTGGGGGTATTGAAAAAGAGAGCAGTAGGGTGCTAGTTCTGCTGTCACCTCTGCTGATCTATCAGGCGTAAAGTCTTCTTATGCCTGTGGCTTCCATGGGGCCAAGCCCTAGTGACATTGTTTGTTCCTATCTGAGTGATGTCTTACTTCTTGGGGTTCGGTGCTATCTTGACTGACTCTCTAGGTATCTGTGTGGAGTATGCTACTTGGATTTTGGTGGAACTTGAACCCTTGCCGATTAGTTGACATTGTGGCCTCTGTGAATCTCCGTGAGATGTCATACAGGGACTCCTAGAATCTAGGTGTAGACAGCTTGGAGCCTGTCTTCATGGATGCCAGGAAAGCTGAGGGCTGACTTGTACTGTACCTGTCACCATGAGTGAAGAAGATACGTCTCAGTATCATGAGCATTTGAGAAATGTGCATCAAATAAACAGCAAGGTTTCTAACCTCTATTTTATCATGAAGGCTTCCAACAGCCAAGAAGCTGTAGGACCATGAAGATGAACATGACTGCCCTCTTAGAGTCCACAAAGAGTACCTTGCTTCATTGCGTTTCCATATAATTACCTAATCATCTTTTCATCTGTCAATGCACTCTTGGCTTTATTACATTTCAAAGTAAACAGAAAACGCCAGGCTATTATTCCCACAAACCCTTCAGCCGATATAGTGAGTGTTTTTGTTTTGTTTTGTTTTGTTTTGTTTTGATCTCACCAAGGAAGTGGTCAAAGCCAATTGCCAACATTTTGACAATCTCTGACGCATGAAGTGAAGCCTGGAGTCTCTTATCTCTCTGCAGCCTTATCTTCAGTCATAAACGCTGCTGCCTGGGCTTCCCACAGCCATAGAAGTACATTTATTTAATTTGCACTTCGGAGGAGGCAGAGCCTTACCTGTACCCCACACTGGCCTTGAACTCCTGGTGCTTCTGCTGCCTCTGCCTCCCTAATTCTGGGATAATAAGTGAGAGCCATCACTGCTGGTTATCTTTGATACACCGTAAAGTTAACATTGTAGCACATTCATTGTTTTTCAGTCTATCTTTGGAAAACTCAACCTTCCTTTGAAGGTATTCTTTCCTGCATATAACCACAGGTGGCCTGAACCGTTTTAAAGGAATGTAGGATTTTCCACAGTATACACCTTCATCCAATGTCATTTCGCTGGTAGACATAACTTCCAATTTTTTGACTCCTAAATTTTTGTTTATAATTTCTCTCTATTTACACACACACACACACACACACACACACACACACACACACACACGGTGTAGTTGTAAACATGCATGCTAAAGGCATGTGTGTGGAGGCTAGAGGACAACTGGGGTGGGGTCCCAGGAATTGAACACAGATCTTCAGGGTTAGTGGCAAGCTCCTTTAACTGCTGAGCCATCTTGATGGCCCCTGTCTTCTATTATCTGGATTCAATGCTTTTATTCTACAGATATGTAGTAAGTACCAGCAATGCCAGGCATGATTCTGTGCATGTGGGGTTGTGTTGGGGATAATCAACAGGTAATGGTTATACAGTGTATAACACGCATTCTTGTGTGAGAGACTGCTAAGCTAAAAGATGACAGAATCAAATGAATTTCGCTAAATACGGGGGAAATGAAGATGGTGAGTGCAGGTGCCATTTTACCCAGATCAGGCTGGGAGAACTTGAGGTGGTGGCATTTGAGCTCAGACAGCAATGGTGAGCCAATTATGTGACTAACTGAGAAGTAAGGCAAAGCAAAAAGGCCTTGTGGAGGGAGCACTGTGCTATCTTTGAAGAACTAGATAGAAGTCACATCTCCTGACACAACTTACTCCTTTCTTACCAGTTGACTCGAGAGCATTGGGGGTGAGTCAGTCCACAGCACTCGTCCATGACCTCTGCTTCAGTTCCTGCCTCCAGCTTCCTGCCGTGCTTCAAGTGCCTGCCCTGACTTCTGCCAATGACAGACTCTGATGTGGAACTGTAAGCTGAAGGAGAAACCCTTTCTCCTCCCAAAGTTGCTTTCCATCATGATGTTTTATCACTGCAATTATCACATGCACTTATCCCATGCCCTAAGACAACACAGTATTGTTCAGCTTCAAGAATGAAGGAAGCACTGATATGCGTTGTGACAGGGATGAACCTTGAAAGTCAAGTTCACAGAGACCAAAGTAGAATTGAGTTACTAGGGTCTGGAGAAGGGAGAAATGAGCTGCGGGATGGGTGCAGAGTTTCAGTTTCACAAGACAAAAAGCACAACACAGCGGGGCAGATACTGAGGCATGCTAAGTGACAGCTAAGGTGGCAAGTTTTATAAGTTTGGTTGTTTTTTTATTTTTCAACCATAATTTCAAAAGTCCAGTTGTATCACTTACTCTGGGTGACTTTTCTAGCCAGTCTCAAAGAGTTTGCACTGCTCTATGTATGCGTAATGCTTCACAGCTGTGGAACCAGTTAATTGGGCTGTCTAGTTCCTCTCCTCTCCCTCTCCCTCTTTCCCTCTCTCTTCCTGTCTCTCCCTCTCTCTCTTTGTAAAACTTGAAGCCTTGGGGCTCAACCTTTGTAGACAGTTAAAAGAATGTGTGTGTGATGTGCGTGTGTGTGTGTGTTATGGTGTATGTGTGTGCGGTGGTGGTGGTGGTGGTGGTGTGTGTGTGTGTGTGTTATGTTCTGTGTGTGTGTATGTGTGTGTATGTGTGGTGGTGTGTGTGTGATGGGGTGTGTGTGTGTGGTGTGGCATGGTGTGTGTGTGTTTGTGTGTGTGTGTATGTGTGTGTGTATGTATGGTGTGTGTGTGTGTATGTGGTATGGTGTGTGTATGGTGGTGTGTGTCGTGTGGCATGGTGTGTGTGTGTGTGTGTACAAGTGCTTGTGCATATAGTTCCATGCATGGAGGGCAGAGGTTGGATTGAGAGAGGGCAGTGAATATTGTACGTCTTTCTCCGGTTCCTCAGCGTCTTCTCCTAGACAGGCTCTCATTGAAACTTGAAGCTGGACCTTGCCCTTTGGATTAGAACGGCTGGTCACCAAGGCCCTCCTCTCTCTGCTTACCCCAGTGCTGGAGTTATAGGTGTGTGCCTATATTTTACTGTATATAAATACATTAAATATAATAATATATTGTATGTAAATTATATATAACATATATAATAAAGTGTATATAAAATGTGCCACCATGTTTTATTTTTATGTAAGTGCCAGGAGCAGGTCCTCCAGCTCTCTGTGGTAAATAGTTTAACCCCCACCCTATGTCCTCTGCATTTAAAGACTGCGTGACTTGACTGGGCTAATTGGGATCCTCTCTAGGCCTTTGGCCTGAATCTCATTCATAAAATCCCCTTTGTTGTGTCCATCAATGGCTTCCACAGTCCTATGAGTGAAGGCGCAGAGGCTGAAGAGATAATTGTTCTAATTGCTTTGGTGGCATCTTTTGCCACATTAGAATAAGATGGCTTCTCAGAACACAAGAGAGCTCTAGGGAGGGAGAATCTGGATGTAGACAACAGAACTGAGCCACCGGCAGTCACTGTACGACCAGGGTTGCTGCAGGTGAAGAGTGCCTGATTCCAGCTTGCTAAAAGCAGAAGATGATACGCTGGGACACACAGAGCAAAACTTCGCAGGCCGCCCACTTCCCCAACAAGAGCAGCTCTGCTGGCGCGAAGGCCTGTGACGCCAGTTCCTTCCTCTACGATGCTCACAAACTCTTTACTGGCTCGTGACAGGTTCACTGCTGCTGGAATTGAAGCCTGTTGTGTTTACCATGAGGAGAGGTAACTCCTCAGCATCCTATTATTATCTGGCATTATCTCCCTGTGCTGTTTCCCAAAGGAGTCTTCAGAATGTCAGACAGAGACTCAACTGATAAAAGCTTGTCCCTCAGGGTGAAACTATTGTAGGTGGTGGAGCTTTTAAGAAGAGGAGGGATGGCTCAGAGGTTACTAAGCTTGAGGAACTAAGTTTGCATCCCTAGAGTCCGTGTCAACCTGGTGCAATAGCATGTGTCTGCGATCCCACCCAGTATTTCTGCTGTGAGGTGGAAGGTGGAGACAAGAGAACCCCTGGCAGGTCGCAGGCCAGCTAGCCTGGATTATGCAGAGTAAAACAACAGAGAGACCTTGTCATAAAAAGGTGGAAAGCAAAGGCTGACACCCAAGGCTGTTCTCTGATCTCTACATATATGCTGTGTCATATATCTATACGTATGTACATGTGCACACATATATAGGGGATGATGAGTGCACACGTACAAGAAGAAAGAAAGAGAGGAAGGAAGGAAGGAAGGAAGGAAGGAAGGAAGGAAGAAAGAAAGAAAGAAAGAAAGAAAGAAAGAAAGAAAGAAAGAAAGAAAGAAAAAGTAGATCTAATTGAAGGAAGTTAGACCCTAGTATAGGGGAGGCAGGGTCACGGTATGATGGTATGATGGGACTCTAGTTTCTTTGTCTGTCTGTTTATGGTGTCCTGGTGACTAGATGACCAGCCTGCTTCTGCCATACAATTTGCCATCATGTTCTGTTTCACAACAGCCCCCAAAGCAAGAAGACAAAGTGACCATAGAGGCAAATCCACAGAAACATGAGACAAAGGAAACCTTTCTTCTTTGTAACTTGTCTATCTCAGCCATTTTGTAATAGTAGTGGAAGGTGACTGATGTATCCCCTCTAACAGGACCGAGTTCAGAAGTACACTGGCATGATATTACCACTCAATCAATCAAGCCTTTGTTATCTTTCCTGTTTCTGCCACTTATCACCTCTGTCACTTTTATTCTCTTTCATAGTTTTCTTGAGTCTTAAATGTAAGATTATGGAAAAGAATACATGTCATTTCAACTTAGAGAATAGCTAGATCATGTGCTAGCCACGGTGGTTTATGTCTGTAATTCCAGCACGTGGAAGCGGCTATAAATAGGAGAATCTGGAGATCAAGGCCTCTACAAGGCCTTTCTGCTACAGAGAAATTGGAGGACAGCCTGCTCTACATAAGATCTTGTTTCAGCAAAAGCAAACAAATAAGCAAAACAACCCAAAAAAAACCAAACCCCCAAATAAAACCAACCAACCAACCAACCAACCAAACAAGCAAACAAACAATAAAAAACCCAAATGAAAACAAACCAAATCAAACCAACCAACCAAAGGCACGAGACGCTTACAACCATTGACTGTTTTCTTCTCTGCGCTGTTAAAAGTTCAGGGGAAAAGAACACATCTCTTGCTGTGTTCTCCTAGTCTGTGGGTGGAAGAAGGCCTTAAGCGACACTGCCCTCTAAGGTGAATGGAGCTGCTCAGTGCTTGCTGGTATGATGCAACGAAAGAAAGAAAAAGGGGCATTGGCTCCTTTGAGCACAGGGAGGTCATGAGCTACAGGTAACCAGGGTGTGGCTCTCCAGATGCCACACCAGGGGAAAGTCCAAATCTCGAGTGCTCCAAGGTCTCAGGCCTTGGAAACTGCAGCTACAGTTGCAAGAGGCAGGAAACCCCCTCCCAAGGGTGGCCATCCACACCCTGTGTCTCTCAATCGCAGGCTTCCAATTCTCCCCTGTCCTTCCAACATGGATGGCGTTGGGAGGATATTTGGGAGTGGATTAGGAGGACGAATCTGCTGGTAAGTGCCAGCGGCAGCTTCTCCCTGGGCCACTCATCAGGGACAAGAAACAGTTGGGCTAAGACATTGCACGGAACTTCTGACTTTAGACGCCACTTGCACACATTTGAGTAGATACAATCAAATCAGTGTTAGTTAGCGATCCCACGGCTATTGAGCAAGGAGGATGAATCAACCCTGCAAGACATCACTGATATAATGCCAACTGCTAGGTGGATGCTGAAGGCATCTCACAGGAGTGCAGAATGAGGGTGACAGAAGTTAACAGGGCTGCTGAGGGTCTCAAGCACACGTGATAGACTGGGACTCAAGTTGGAGTTTGATGATTTTAAAAGCTATTTCCCTTCCCATCTTGACCCTCGCATGCCTGAGCCTCTCTTGCCTTTCATGCCCCTTCCCTTCTGTCTGATCAAGGACCAACGTTAGCTGATACTGACCCATCGGTCATCCCTGCAGTTTTTCTCACAGAGACTCAAATAGATGACATATTCATCCGCGTGACAGAACATGACCTGAGCCTATAACAAAACCCCCTCCCTCTCCACTCCTCCATCCTTCCTCCCTGTGCTCCCAGGATTTTCTTTCTTCCCTCCCATCCCTCCTTTTCCTCTATCCTTCCTCCCCACCCTCTCTCTTTTCCTCCCCCTTTCCTTCGCTCCCGTCTGCCATCCTCTTTCTTCCTTCCAGCCCTTCCTCTTTTCTTTTCTTCCTTCTTTCCTTCCGTGTGTGTGTGTGTGTGTGTGTGTGTGTGTGTATAAATATACACACATATATACACATACTCACACACATATATTTATACACACACATATATACACATATAAACACACATACTCACATACACATAAACACACATACATATACACTCACAAACACACATATTATACATATATTTTCTTGCTAGGCACTTCACGCCCTACACACACTCTTTCCTTGAGTGAGATTCCTCATGCCAACAGCGTTTGTTAAAGCCCTGCTGGCATGGTCTGGTTCTTCACTGCCCATCCTTGACTTCCTGAGAACACAAAACCCTTCCTCCTTCCTCAGCATGCAGAGTATCCACTGAGATTTCTTCACATGGAATCTGAAACATGTAAATCTGCCCAGCCGATCATTGACGAAAACGCCACCTTCGTAGTGGAAGCCCTGCTGTGGCTCTCCTGTTCCATTCCCCTGTTGCCCTCTGCAGAGGAAGTCTCTGAACTGAGGTCGGAGTCCCTCCCCCCCCCCCCCCCCGCTCAGATGCCTTAGAAATTCCCACCCAGGAACAGGGGCTGCATCAGTGAGGGAGGGTTGCAGACTGCCAGGCAAGCTCTACAGCTTCATTCGTTACAATGAGCAATGAAAGCAGCCACACAGGGAAGGTGCCGATAACACTTTGGAAACTGTTGTACCAGCCCCTGCCCAGGGAGAGGCTATGAGGAAAGGGGCATTCAAATGTTCATCGTGGGGGAGTGACTTCTTTGGATGGCAAATTTCACAATACTTATCAAAAATGCAAATGTACAAAATTACAAAATTCCCTGCAATGTGGAAAGATGCACTGGCGCATGATCAAGTTTATACAGTGTAGCGTTGTTTGCAACAAGACAGACTAGAAACAGCTCATTCATTCATTCATTCATTCATTCATTCATTCATTCATTCATCAGAAGGAGAGGGTTGAGCACACCATGGCTCATCTCTCTAATGGAATCCTATACACTTAGTGGCAAGTTTTTACATATTATGTGTGTCAATGAGAATCAAGGGCTGTCTTTTATGTAACAAATAGTAAAATAAGTTTTTTTGTTTGCATAGAGATACACAAGTTATATTCAAAATTAAAGGGCACAAAGAAGAATGATATTATGCCATTTTTTGGAAATGGAGCTGGTGATCAGCAAATTGTATGAAATAAACCAGGCTCAGAAATTCAATATCGCATGTTTACTCCCATATACAGAATCAAGGCTCAGATACATTTATATATAAATATAGATATAATGATATATAATATATATATACATATATATATATATATATATATGCAGAAGGGGAACTATACATCAGGGGGATGATGGGAACAAGCTAGAGGAGAAGAAGTGGAATGGGGGAAGGAGGGGTTTGACCATGAGAAAAGTACAATGATATCATGTATGGAAATATCATAGCAAACCCCATTATTTGTGTACTCACTGAAAATTTTCATTAAAAATTAAAATGAAAAGGTGGTTATCCAGTGGTTGTACAACATAATACCACTGGGTATTCAAAAAGGAATTTGCAGAATGCCTTTTTAAGTTTGCCTCTGATTCTCCATCCCACAGACAAACCTTTTAAGTTCCTTGTTATTGCCATTGTCTATTTATGACCTTTCACACTCTCTCTTCTGTCTTCTGGAGAAAATGATGCTCCATTTTGGGGTATGAACTGATGACTTTGTGACTCTGGAAACCTGCCTGATGGTAGCCAGGGTCTTTGTGTACCAAGAGAAGTATGATAGATGCGGATGAGCTACAGGTCAATGACCACAACTAAAAAAACCTATTCTATAAAAGGTTGGACTGGACAGGTAGCAAGCAATGCTAGGTGCACAGGTCTATGTCGTGTGTGTGTGTGTGTGTGTGTGTTTTATACATATATGACATATTATATATATTGAATTATATCTGTATAAATTTATATAGGCCTTGATTCTGCATATGGGAGTGGCCATGCAAATTTAGACAAATTGAGACCTGTTTATCATATCACTTCTGTCCAACTATTCAACTCTAGTAAATTGACATGACTGACTGTGTTATAACAAATCTTTATTTACAATGACAAATAGGTTTGGCTGATGTCTTGGATTTGGTCATCAGGCTGTAGCTTACCAACACCTGAAGTAGCCAATGAACTTCCCAAGAGTTTATAAGGAGGATGCAATTCATCTGGAATTTGTAAAGGCTGAAAGTAGGGGGTATATTGATCATTGAAGTGTTTTAAAGAAAGAGGAGAATTGACAGACGATGGGCCGTGTTCCCCCACAGGGTCCTGGGAAGTGCATTTGATTAGGGTGGGCCTTGAGATTTATAGCCAGCCTTCACTTCTTGCCCCGCCACAACTTCCTGCTCTGTGGAGTTGTCTGTACGCAGCTGTTGCACACATCTGAAACCCTGGAGCTATTGGCTGCCATGCTTGCCCTGCCATAGAGGACGGTACCCACTCCAATGGAGAGCTCAAGCAGGCCCTTCCTCCCTTAAGTTGCTTCTGGTCAGGTACACTAACCACAATGATCACAACAATACAGCATCATTATTGGGAGACAACCAAAAAAGTAAAGGTAAATGTTTGGGGTGGTGTGATGTCAGGATAGGGGATAGCGGGGACACTTAAGGAGAACTAATTTGGCTGAAGGAAATAAGTCGTCTCAAAGAGAAACATTCTAAAATGTCAGGGGTCTTTGCTGTCACTTGCTTTTCATGTCCAGATGAGGAGGAGACAGCTGTGAGAGGACATTCCTGTAATTCTAGCACTGGGGAGGAAGAGGCAGCATGATTGAAAGGCTAAGGCTAGCCTGGTACATACAGGGAGACCCTGGCAAAACAACACAGCACAATACAACACAATGAAAACAAGAGCGGTGACGGAAACTAGAACGATAAATAAATGAATGGCTAAAGAAATGAACAAACAAACAAACAAACAAACAAATGTGAATAAATGAATGGCTAAACAAACGAACAAATAAACAAACAAATGTGAGCTCTGGAAAGAGCTAAAGATCCGTGTGCCTTCACACCAAGCCAGCAGGGCTCAACTCTCTCTGCTGCACAGCCTGATGGCATTTCAACATTTTCCTACTTGAGTGCTTATTAATTAGTCAGTTTCCAGTTTGCCACGCGACCCGATGTTGCAAGGAGAGCCCCGTGGGATGGGGTTAGACCTCACCCTCGCATACCATGCCATTGTGAAATAGCGCACTGGCGAGAGCCTGGCAGTTGCCTAGCCAAGTGCCAAGATCTAGACACAGCCTCTTCTACTTCTCTTCTACTTCTCTGTCCCCTTTTGCTACCACTACCTGAATCATGCATGACAAGAGTCTGGAGCGTGAGGGGCCAGCACCTTCCATGGTAGAGACAGTCCTTTGTGGGTTGGGTTTTTTTTTTTTTTTTTTTTTTTGGTTTTTCAAGACAGGGTTTCTCTGTATAGCCCTGGCTGTTCTGGAACTCACTTTGCAGACCAGGCTGGCCTCGAACTCAGAAATCCGCCTGCCTCTGCCTCCCAAGTGCTGGGATTAAAGGCGTGCACCACCACACCTGGCTGTTGGTTGGTTCTTAACAGAGCATTTACCTGGCACCTGCAGCTAAGCACAAGTGGTAAATGAGACAAACAGGCTTCCGATCTGGAGAAGCTTCTAATGAGCTGCATGTTGGCAGATAAAGTCACACAGAAATCATATGAAGAAACTAGCTATGGCTATAACAGAGCGAGGTCCTGAGGCAATCCCTAACATGGCGCGTCTGAGACACCGGAGCGTATACTGGGTGAGGACTTTTGTGTTGGGATGCTGACAAGCCAAGGCTCCTTGATAACATGTGTGCAGTTAGAGTTGCTAGGAGTCTCCCTTTGCAGAAATTGATTACTAGGGCCAAGTGCTTTTCTTGGAGAGTTGCAGTTTCTTCAGCTCCCATCTTACACAGGGGCAGAACTTCTCAGGCTTAATGAGGCATAATCTCTGGGCCATAAAAGTCAATAGTTCACAGAGAAGAACTGATGCATGGCCAGGAGCCCCTTCAAACTCAACAGCTCACAAGGAGGTGAGGACATAATGGTCCTAATTACTTCTCGGGGGTGGGGTGGGGTGGGGGGGGTGAAGGGTCCTCATGAGTTAAGGTCTTTCTGACCCACATTGACTGACAAGTGTTTCCCTCCTTCTGCATCCTTCTGAGAAGCAGTTCCAGGCATTGTTTCCTTCTGGTAATCATGAGGTCTAGGGCAGTGTCCTAACACTTTTCTCTTAAGGCTTAGTTGCTCTGGAGAGAGAGAGAAAGAGTGTGTGTGTGTGTGTGTGTGTGTGTGTGTGTGTGAGAGAGAGAGAGAGAGAGAGAGAGAGAGAGATGAGAAGGAAGAGGGCATCAGAAAGATGAACCTGATGAGGAACAAACCTCCTTGAATTCTACTGTGGGCCTTGTGACAGAAGCAGGAAGAGAAAGTCAGGCTTAGGGGGATCGATAGCTTGGAGCAATGGTTTAAGAACTGACAGCAGAAGAGAGACCAAAACCGCAACACAGTTAATTAACATTTTCACTGGACACTGTTTGACTCTTTGAAAAGCCCCTAGTCTGAGGAGGGACAGTCCCTGAGCAAAGGGTTCTACTCTGGACAAGAAAAAGCTGTGGGTGGAATACGGATGGCGCGCGTGATTCCTTCCTCAGAGTACTCCCCATCAGCATCCCATGATGCTGGAAAGCCCCCAGGCTGGCTGTCCTTTCCTTTTGGCCACAGTTATGAAGTTCACAATGTGCATCCACACTTGCTCATTTCCAGACACCGAGAAGTCTGTGCCAATGCATTCAGCTGAAAGGCAGAGAGCCAAGACTCAGACCCAGGTCTATCTGATCCCCAACTCACAGGAGCAAAAGGTCACTACTGTAGAATTCTCCCTATCAATTCTGTCACATGGCTTCATAAGGAAGATGCCATCTGGTTATCCAGACCCAGACCACGGGCGCTGGGGATTTGTTTTTGAATCCCTGCCCTCTCTTCCTCCCCTTCTCTCTTCGTCCTTCCTCCTCTCTGTGTCTGTCTTCCTCCTTCCTTTCTTCCCTTCCCTCCTTCTTTGTGTGTTTGTCTGTCTGTGTGTTTGTCTATCTCTCTTTCTGTGTGTGTATGTGTGTGTGTTCATGTGGTTGTATGCCTGTCTGCCTCTCTGTGTGTGTGTGTCTGTGTCTTTCTGTCTCTCTGTCGGACTTGCCCTCCCTTCCTTCTTTCCCCATTTTCTCCATTTCCCTCCCTCTCTCCCTTTCTCTCTCCTTTCCTATCTCCATCCTTCCTCCCCTTCTCTTTTCTCTCTCCTCTGTGTGTCTGTCTGCCTGTCTCTGTGTGTCTGTCTCTCTCACTCGTGTGTGTGTTTGTGATTCCTTTCTCAGACCTGAGTTTGACTGATCCCATTTTGCTTTTTATCTTTTTCAATTGTTGTTGAGGTAAAATTTATCCAGTTTTCCCCGTTAATCTTACTAAACTTGAGCTCTATAAATGTATATATCTATGCAACTACTGCAGAGCTCAAGACTCAAAACACTTCCATGCCATCATACCTACCCTGGGCCCCCAAGGCAGTGTTTTTCAACAAAGATGATCACCACTCTACTAATTAAGTCTTTGGTGGAATGTTCTCATGTTCTGGCCAGACTGGAATATATATCATGTAACTACATATATAAAATGACACACATATGTAGTTGTTGATGTATATAAATATATAACTACACATATGATGTTACAATAGTACACATAATTATATTATGTATAATATATTGTATGCAATAAAATTACATACATGCTAAAAGAGGCTGTTGGAGCTTTCGTCGCTATGACAAATTTCCTACATAAGATCCTAAAGGGACTAAAGACAGATCGTGGATCACGATTTCAGAAGTTTAGTCCACAGCATCCTGGCTCTGTTGTTTCTGTTCTGTGAGCAGGCAGAGCATCATGACAAAGACACAGAGGATGAAAGCTCACCACTCCACGGCCTGGGAGCCGAGCAGAGCCACAGGAAGGAGCCAGGGTCAGGTTATACTTTTTAAAGATAGATACACAGCAACCCACCTCCTCCAGCCAGGCCCCACCTCATGGTTTTATCGTCTCCTGATGATCTATCTGAATTTAGAGCCCATCACCCGACCAACAGCTTCTCACGGTCTCTGTTCACCTCAAAAGCATGGTGTGTACTCTATTCATCTCCAATCCAATTCAGCCAACAACAAAGATTAGTGACCCCATAGACTTTGGTGGGCATGTCCTTTCCTTGAGATTTTTTTATTTTTTATTTTTTATTTTTTTGTTTCTAAAGTTTATTAAAAATCAAAGAATAGAAAAACTTTACATAAAAAAATGTCAATTTTAGTGTCCACATTGTTGTCCACACAGAAAACTGAAACATGATATTTTTTTGTCAAACTGTAGCATAGCCACAGTGGTGGCCAGGCCAATTCATCTGGTTCACCATTACGGGGATGGGACACACACCTGTGCCTGTGGCTGACAGAACGTTAAACCGTACATCTGCGGGTTACTCGAACAGTCCCATGGTAACTCCTTTTTTTCCTTGAGATTTTAATGCTTGTCAAAATTCCCTATTTTACATTTTACTTTTAACCAGAATTAATGGTTTTCAATGAAAGTTTGTTTTCTCCCTCATTTAAAAGCTAAGTGTGGCAGATAGCGTTATCCAAATCCGGCCATGCCAACTTCTAACCCATCCCACAAGCTGCACTTGCTAAGGGACACTTTTTAAATAATGTGACACACCATCCTTGAAGGGTAGGGAGCATTTGTGTTCCTCCCCCCTGCTCTCAAGTCTGGCTAGACTTTTTAGTCACCTCAGTTTATCATTGGTGGCAGAAAATACATGGATCAAGGATTTATCTATCTATCTATCTATTTATTTACTTATTTATTTATTTAAGTTTTTCGAGACAGGGTTTCTCTGGGTAGCCCTGACTGTTTTGGAACTCACTCTGTAGACCAGGCTGGCCTTGAACTCAGAAATCCATCTCCCTCTGCCTCCCGAGTGCTGGGATTAAAGACATGCGCCACCACCGCCCAGCCCAGCTTGGCATTTACAGGATCTTGAATAGGAGATAGAAATCTTGGCACAGTGGCAGAGGAAGCCCTTCACCTCTCACCTTCTCCAATGGTGGCAGCCGCCTTAATCCAGTATACATACTCAGTAGGAGTGCTGTGTGGGAGCAAATACCCTGGGCTGGTCACCTGCACTGCCCCAAGACTCCCCTGCACCCAGTAGAAGCAAACCACTGTATATCAGTCATGTGTGCCTTAGTGAGAATTTAAGGGCCTGCTTCCTTTCATAGATAGTCCCATTTATCTTTGTTGTTAACATTTTATTTTATTTTATTTTATTTTATTTTATTTTATTTTATTTTATTTTATTTTATTTGTGTATGAGAGGCACACATGTGCTGTGCCTCACAAGTGAAGGTCAGAGGCCAGCCTGTGGCCATCACTTCTCTTCCTTCACCAGGTGGGTTTAGAGGACTGAACTCAGGTCATCAAGTTTGGCAGCAAGCACCTTTACCCACTGAGATATCTCGTCAGCCCCTAGTTAAATTTTACCTCTCACTGTGGTATGTGACGTCTGGTAAAGACATTTCCAGTATCATTGAGCAGATAGAAAGGGCATCTTCTCAGAGAGCAGATAGATAGTGCTGGGAGAGAGAGAGAGAGTGGGAGATATTTCACAGACATTCTCGCCCAGGTGCCACAGAAACTCAGTCATTAGATACATGAGCTGCTGAGGACACGGTGGTAAGACGGGCTTTTAGGTATCAGGAGCATGATGGTGTTAGGCAGCTTTCCATTGCTCTGTGAAGTCCTCGAGTTAGTCTGTGGATGTTTGGTCATTCTTCCTTCCAGCCCCACGCTCCCAGAAATAAGACTCAGACTCAAAATACATTTACAAATACCTTGACTATCTAGCAGGGCTCTTCCCTGACTATGCCATAGCTTAAAATAACCCATTTATTTTAATCTATATTCTGCCATGTGGCTGGTTATCTTTGCTCAGGTACCGTGCACATCTCTCAGGCCAATCTGCTGCCTGGCTCTATTCCAGAATTCTTTCTCTTCCGGGATACCCCATCTCTTACTTCCTGCTAAGCCACAGGTCATCAGATTTATTATTGACAGGTGCCACATCCATGCAGACATATGATATTCTCTCTACATAGTCCACTTACATAGAGACATAAAGGGTTTTGGTTTGTTTGTCTTACACATTGGATAGTTTTAAGCCAATGGTGAGTTGACCCTACTGCTTTTAGGTCTGTGGCTCAGCAATTCATCATGGTAGAGAGCATGTGTTGACATGGTTCTCCTTATGATTCACAGGGGAGAGAGAGAGAGAGAGAGAGAGAGAGAGAGAGAGAGAGAGAGAGAGAGAGAGAGTCTCCTCTTCCCTCCCATGTCTCTAATCACAAGAAGACCTCCCACCAGCTCTGCATCTTGAAAATTCCACCATCTTTCAGTAGTGTCACAGGCTAGAAACTGCCCCTTCCACACATGGGTCTTTGGGGGAATTCAAGTCCTGTCCTTTGCAAAGGATAAGCAGAGTGTAGTCCTTGATGCTTGTAACCAGGTAGAGGAGATGGCGAGAGATCTCGCAGGTACAATACATTATGTTAACTAGTATTACAGAGAAAGGGCTCAGTGTTTGGGGATGGCAGAAGGCACAGTGGGAGTGTGGAACATGTCAAGGTTTTCATGGAGCAGGCAATTCCTTTGGGATGCATCCAGAAAGCAGTAGAAATGCCACTTTATCTCTGTCTGGTTTTCTAAAAAATCCAGTCTGAGGAATTCTTTGCTGATAGGTAGGGAAAGGGCAAGTAGTGAATGTCAGCAAACAAGGAGACAGACAAAGGGTGAGCATCCCCTACTGAACTGGACACACCTGATTGACTGTCCCTCCTTCTCAGTCATCCTCAGAGATGCCTATGAAGCCTCGTCCATTGAGATCGAACCAGCCACAGGAGAAGAAAATCCTGGTTTCTCCCATTTCAGGTCTTCCAGTGGCCAAAACCCATCCCAAGTGGGTGTTGGCTTACATGCATTTCTACTCGGAAGCACATGCAGTAGGCTGGCAGTTTTCAAACATCTGTATTTATGAGGCGCCAACATAGACTCTGATGTCCATGGTGCCACCAGAGAAGAGCTGAGATGGCTTGGAGGAGGATCATGGAGGTACTAGAGTGTCTTCACGCTCTATTGTTTAGTCCTCACAGTAGCCTGTGTGAGCTGCCCCGTTTGTGGCTGTTCTAGTCCTTGGAAGATAGAATGTTTCTCTCTTTGGAAACAGTGTCTTCCTATTTGTAGTGAAGGCATAAAGTGGGAGGAGCAAGTGATGGAAGGATGCTGCCCTCATTAGGGAATGGAGATTGTACTGTTTTCAAAGAGTATTTAAATCTTTCTTGTTCTCAAGCTCTGGCTGTCATATGATACAAGAAAACCCTCACCATGTACCAACCACTCAATTCTGGACTTTTTAGCATCCCAAACTGTGAATCAATTTCTGTTCGCTGTAAATTGCCCAGTCCCAGGTATTCTGTTCGAGGAACATAAATGGATTAAATCACTTGGTTCTTGTGAATTCAATATGATTTGTCTTTTCCAAGACTCATGTTGAAATTTAATGGACAATGTCATGGGACTGAAAAGCGCGCTGTTCTACTCTGAGATAAAGGGGTACATAAGCCCCATCAGAGCCTGGCACTGTGCCATTGGAGGGCCATGAGCTAAACAAGCTTCTCTCCTGTATAAAGCCTCAGTGGTCTTTGGGAGACACTTGGGGCATGTGGGGATATCAGGAAGACAGGTTGAAGCGAAGTAGAGAATCTCTGCTGTAAGTGTTAGAAACTATGTGATGACATTCTTAGGATTTGACTTGGTGGAAGCTCATGGTTGTAGCACTCCAACACCCCACAATCCTGGAATCCTAATCACTTAGTCAGCCTTGCAGATTATTCGGGATAGGTGTGACTACTTATCCTGGGATCTTCGGCTCATACTGTAGTCAATTTTATTGCATAATTGTTAACTATCAGCTTTCAGATTTCCTGAAATCATACCAGTGATCCCTCAGAAACCCATACAAGCCAGCTTCAGGACATCGTATATTTTTACCATGCTTTTTAGTGGTTATTTTTATTCCCTTCTGATAAAGTTGAAACTCCATACAAAGAGTTCACCTCAGCCTCCACTGTCTCAGTGTTGCTCCCAAAGCCCGCCTCCACCATCCTCCATATCTTTCTGAATTTTCTTGTAATGAGGGTATATTCTCTCCTCTGTTAGAACAGCTCTGTACTCATAGGTTGGATCTCATAGCCTGAAGAGGTCAGGCCAATTCTGTAACTCTGTCTGGGATAGAGTTAAGAGGCAGGTCCCAGTTTATGGTCCCCAGCTCCTTATCATACACACTGAGTTGAACTAAATCAATCATGTGATGTAGAACATCACCATGCCCTTAGCAAGTTATAAAAAGCCAGTCCTTTCCTTTGTTCCTCAGAGGCTGCTGGGAAGACAGCCCTGAAGACAGAGGCTCTTCTGGTTTCCCCCTGCTCTGTCACCCCTCTCAGGGCAGCTTGTGTCCCCTCCCTCTTTCTTAGTACAGCCTTTGTACTTTCACACCTCAGACAGAAATCTAGATCTTGCACTTGAGAGAAAGCACAGTACATTCGTCTTTCCCGAATCTGCCTTATTTTACTTAATGTTCATCCATTTTCCTGCGGGTTACTCGAAACCTTCAATGGTCTTCCCCCCACCCCCCGCAACCCCAACCCTGACTCCGAAGCTTCCCTAGCTGACCAAATTCAATCTGTTTGTGCTTCTCTTGTGTGTGTTCATTATGAATAAACTCACCCCTCACTTCCAATTTGTACATTGAAGTCCCAACCCTTAGCATGTTTGCATTTAGGGACAGAACTCTTGGAAGTTAACATTAAGCAAGATCATCCAGATAGAAATACCAGGACTTTCTTTTCCTCCATCCTTTTTTGTACACACCACAGAGAGGGAGAGAGAAAGAAAGGGGGGAGGGGAGAGGAGGAGGGAGGGAGGGGGAAGGGAGAGAGACGGAGACACAGGGAGAAGAAAACGACATGAGGATTCAACTGGAAGGCAACCATCTATAGTCTAAAAAGAGGTCTGGAAACCCACTACGTGGCACCCTGAACTTGGATGCCCACCCTCCAGAACTGCAGCAAATGCAAAGGTGCTCTGTGGAAGCCTCCCAGGGTTGGCTTAGGGTGACTGTATGACGCCTGCCACCTCTTCACTTTGTTACCACACAGGCTTCTCGCCCGCCAGCCTTCCCTCTAAACTGCGAGACATATTGATATTGTTCTTTACCCAGACCCAACCTGAAACTTTACAGCAAAGTGTTTCATGAAAGTATAAAATGAACATAGTGGAGCATATGTCCTTGTTATATGTTGGAGCATCTTCTGGGTATATGCCCAGGAGTGGTATAGCTGAGTCCTCAGGTAGTACTATGTCCAATTTTCTGAGGAACCTCCAGACTGATTTCCATTGTACCAGCTTGGTACAACCCACCAACAGTGGAGGAGTGTTCCTCTTTCTCCACATCCTCACCAGCATCTGCTGTCACCTGAGTTTTTCATCTTAGCCATTCTGACTGGTGTGAGGTGGAATCTCAGGGTTGTTTTGACTTGCATTTCCCTGATGACTAAGGATGCTGAGCATTTCTTTAGGTCCTTCTTGGCCATTCCATATTCCTCAGTTGAGAATTCTTTGTTTAGCTCTGTATCCCATTTTTAATAGGGTTATTTGGTTCTCTGGAGTCAAACTTCTTGAGTTCTTTGTATATTGGATATTAGCCCTCTATCAGATGGAAGATTGGTAAAAATCTTTTCCCGATCTGTTGGTTGCTGTTTTGTCCTATTGACAGTGTCTTTTGCCTTACAGAAGCTTTGCAATTTTATGAGGTCCCATTTGTTGATTGTTGATCTTAGAGCATAAGCCATTGGTGTTCTGTTCAGGAAAATTTCCCCTGTTCCCATGTGTTCAAGGCTCTTCCCCACTTTCTTGTCTATAAGTTTCACTGTCTCTGGTTTTATGTGGAGTTCCTTGATACACTTAGACTTGAGCTTTGTACAAGGAGGTAAGAATGGATCGATTTGCATTCTTCTACATGCTGACCTCCAGTTGAGCCAGCACCATTTGTTGAAAATGCCGTCTTTCCCCCCACTGGATGGTTTTATCTCCTTTGTCAAAGATGAAGTGACAATAGGTGTGTGGGTTCATTTCTGGGTCTTCAATTCTACTCCATTCATCTACCTGCCTGGCTCTGTACCAACACCTTGCAGTTTTTGTCACTATTGCTCTGTAATACCGCTTGAGATCAGGGATGGTGATCCCCAGTTCTTTTATTATTGAGAATAATTTTCTCTATCCTGGGTTTTTTTGGTTATTCCAAATGAATTTGAGAATTCCTCTTTCTAGCCCTATGAAGATTGTATTGAATCTGTAGATTGCTTTTGTCAAGATTGCCATTTTAATCATATTAGTCCTGTCAATCCATGAGCATGGACATATGCCCCAATATGTTCATAGCAGCTTTATTTATAATAGTCAGAAGCTGGGAAGAACCCAGATGTCCTTCAACAGAGGAATGGATCCAGAAAATGTAGTAATTTACACAATGGAGTAATAATCAGCTATTAAAAACAATGACTTTATGAAATTTTTAGGCAAATGAATAGAACTAGAAAATATCATCCTGAGTGGGATAACCCAATAACAACAACAACAAAAAACACATATAGCATGCACTCACTAATAACTGGATATTAGCCCAAAAGTTCAGAATACCCAAGATACAATTCACAGACCATATGAAGCTCAAAAAAGAAGACCAAAATGTGGATGCTTCAGTCCTTCTTAGAAGGGGGAACACAATACTCACAGGAGGTAGGGGCTGGGAGGGATTTTGGAGAAAGAGAGGAAGGAAAGGGAGGAAAGGGGGACAGGATCAGGTATGGGAGGAGATGGGGATGACATAAAGAGGGTCAGGAAATTGAACAGAGGTGTGTAGCAATGGGGGATGGGGAACTGGGCATAGCCACCAGCAAATACCAGATGCCAGGAATGCAAGAGGCTCCCAGGACCAAACAGGGATGAGATTAGCTGAAATGCCCAACGAAGGGGAGGGACAACCTGTAGAGACCATATCCAGGAATTAGTCAAGGCTCCTGGTTGGGGGATGGGGCTACCCATTCATCTCCAAATTCTTAACCCAGAAGGGCTCCTGTCTAAAGGAAATAAGGGGACATAGTGTGGAGCAGAGACTGAAGGAAAGGCCATCCAGAGACTGCTCCACCTGGGGATCCATCCCATATAAAGATACCAAACCCAGACACTATCGCAGATGCCAAGAAGTGCTTGCTGACAGGAGCCTGTTATAGCTGTCGCCTGAGAGGTTTTGGCCAAGCCTGACAAATACAGAGGCAGATACTCACAGCCAACTATTGGACAGAGAACAGGGACCCCAATGGAGGAATTAGAGACTGAAGGACTGAAGGAACTGAAGGGGTTTGCAACCCCATAGGAAGAACAACAATATCAACCAACCAGTACCCCCAGAGCTCCCAGGGACTAAACCATAAACCAAAGAGTACACATGGTGGAACTCATGGCTCCAGCTGCATCTGTAGCAGAGGATGGCCTTGTTGGTCATCAATGGGAGGAGAAGCCCTTGGTCCTGTGAAGGCTTGATGTCCCAGTGTAGGGGAATGCCAGGATGGGGAGGCAGGAGTGGGTGGGTGGGAGGGGGAGCATTTTTCACAGAAGCAGGGGGAGAGGGGATGGGATGGGGAGGGAGGAGTTCTGGAGGGAAAACCAGGAAAGGGGATAAGATTTGAAATATAAATACATAAAATATCCAATAAAAAAGAAACAATAAAAAATAAATGAAAAAAATATAAAATAAACATTATTACCAATTAACTCTTTAGTATTGACTGTCTTATGAGTGATTGATCATAATGATACTTTAGCGACTGTGTCTGCCTCTCTAGGTGGGCTGAGATAGTCTGGAAAGCAGTGCGTCCTTTTTGTGTTCTGGTCTCTAACATGTGACATAATTCCCCTACCGAGTGAAGGCAGGGACCCACACACGGCAGCCCCACCGCACAGTTGTTTGGTTCTGTGGTTTGAGTAACAGGCTGCAGACTCAAGCACAGGGCCACCCAGTTATACATCTCACTAAAAGACAGTTTAACTGATTTTGAATATTGGTATTTACTTACTGCTTGTCTATGTTGTCAGCCATGTCCCTGTTAACACATACTTTTCTAATATTTTTTGGCATTTAACTTTTTTGAGATTATAGTATAGTTATAACATTTCTCCTTTCCCTTTTCTTCTTCATCCAAACTCTCTTATATACATACCCCTCTCCTCCCTCCTTCAAATTTATGTGTTATTGCACACACACACACACACACACACACACACACACACACACACACACACACACACGTGTGTATCCAATTATAAGATGCTCAGTCTGTATAATGTTACTTGTATGTGTGTTTTCCAGGCTGATTGTTGGGCACCGTTTGACACTGGGCAATCAGTTGATGTCTTTTCCCTGGGGAGGGCCACCTCTCTCACTCCCAGTTTTCCTCAGTTCTTTGTGTAGTGCTGAGCCCTTGTGGGCTTTCCCAGCCACTTGGCATGTTTGTCAGTGTCCTTGGTTTTGAGCTTCTGTTTGGGTAGTCATACTATTAAGACCGTGAGTGTTTGTGTCGGTGCGTGTGTGTCTCTGTGTGTGTAGCTTTTGACATCACTAGGAGACACATTCTCACAGAAAACTCCCTGACTCTTAGGCTCTTACAGTCTTTCACCCTCCTTTTCCACAGTGTTTCCTGAGGTGGGGAAGCCTTTTGCAGATGTAACCATTGGGACATTTCTGTGTACATGTGTGGACACGCACATGGTAAGACACACATGTGGCTAACCACACGTCAGAGGACAGGTTGTTGGGCAGTGGTGGCACACGCCTTCAATCCCAGCACTTGGGAGGCAAAGGCAGGTGGATTTCTGAGTTCGAGGCCAGCCTGGTCTACAGAGTGAGTCCCAGGACAGCCAGGACTACACAGAAAAACCCTGTCTTGAAAAACCCAAACAAACAAACAAACAAACAAACAACAAACAAACAAACAAACAAAAAACAGGAGAGGTTGAAGGAACGAGTTCTTTTCTTTCACCATATGGGTCCCAGGGATCAAACTCAGGCCATCAGGCTTAGCAGCAAGTGCCTTTCACTGGCTTTGCCAGATCAGCCCTTCTCAACACATTCTCAAAAGAAAATGCTTCAGGTGAGCAGCAGGTCGATTCTCCAACACCCATGACTAAAACACCGTCTGTCTTCAGCAATAGAATCTTAGCATTGAGTTCTGGCGGGCAACCAGAAACAATGTCAGTAGCCCGTATTATTTGGGGAGTACTGCTGATTGGAGATTCCTGGCGTGGATCTCACTTCACGACTAAACTCTAGGGCAGGGAACACTGACAGGGAAACTAATTTTGCTCACCGGAGCATAGCTGTGTGAGGCCCAAGGCCTTCGTACAACACAGAATCACCGGTTGACCGAGTGAGCAGGTCTTCTCTGCAGTAACTAAGCGAGCAGATGGCGTCCCTTTCTGTACAGCAACACAAATGGCCCCGAAAGGTTGTTGGAAAGGCACGTCTGACACCAGAACTCACTCCATTTGTTTTAATTACAATATTAAGGAGTGAAAATAAATCTTGCCCTTGAAATGCAATAAAGTCATTCTTGAAAAAAATATGGCCTGTTTTTTTTTCACTTGCTTATTTTTTTTAAAAAAATAATTTTCAGACAGGCTATAAATAATGGTATCCAGAGCAGTTTCTCCTCTTGGCTCCGTCACAGATTTGTTACCGATCGTGGACAAGTCTCTAACCTCTGGTGCCACTGTGTACCTCACATGGATGATTCTTCTGAGTCCCTGGGTTGGTGGCACAAGAGCCCTTTGAAGTCAAGATCGTATTTATGAGCGATCATTTTCAGTCTTATTAATAACAAGGACAGGCTGAGTGCCAGAGATGCTGGGGCGAGCTTGCGTGGCTGCAGGATTGGGGCCACAGAGCAAAATGCAAAGCAATGAGACTGAGAAATATTTAAGGAAGGGGGGGGGAGATAGACAAGAGATCATAAAAGATGCAGGTCCCCATGTACCAGATCGGACAGTCTGGGAGGTTATTGGTTTTGGAGTTTGGGAAGGCTAGGTAAATCTCTGTGGTGGCCAGGGTTTTGTTTTGTTTTGTTTTGTTTTGTTTTGAAGCCTTGTGATAAACAAAGGAAAAGAAAGGAAATAGGGGAAAATAAGGGAAATGGGAAAGAAAAACAATCCTCCATGGATTCTGATGCCGTCACAAATCAATGATGCTTGTTGACCAAACATCCAGGTGACCTTGGCTGGTCAGGGTTGTAGCTCTATAGACTGCTCTTGGAGGCTTCGATCTGCTTAGCAGCCCTGCGAGCATCAATTGTTGGGCTTTTTCCATTGGGCAATTCTGCTACCCAGCCTGGCTCAGTCACTAGGACTGAAGCCCCTGGCCCTGGAGATGGAGCAGATCCTGGAGATGGGTGAGCAAGACTGTGTGTACTTACAGCCTCCAGGGCAGGAGTATAAGAATGGAGTAGTTCACTGGGCACTAGGTTCAGAGCAGCAATGACCACAGCTGTTGCTATGTGGAGACGTCTCTCCTATCCCTGACACCCAGCTTTATTGTGGAAGCTGGCTTTCAGTCCAGAATCCTTTTATTTACAGAAACCCTTAAACCAGCCAGCCAAACAATAGGCAAAAATATTTTCTGGTCAAGCAAAGCACACGGTATGGCTGCATTTGGGCTTTCTCTGTGGGCTCCTCGGATGCCCCCATTTTGGTGGTTCCTGTGTTCTTCAACACCTGTGGGTGGTGAAGATCATTTCATCTATTGGGAAAGGGTCTCCGAAAAACACCTCACCCCTCTTTTACACTCCAGAAGACTACTGGGATAAAACACACATCAGGAAAAGGTGGCTGTGGTAAGCGTGTGGGCATGGAGTTCAGGGTAAAAGCGAGTCAATGCTGGCTTCCTGTGGGCTGCTCAGAGCCCTCCCTCCTCCCTCCTCAATGCGCAGAGTGGTTTGACAAGATTCCCATGGGTTTTCCTGGTCTCATTTGTAGGGGCTAAGGAGAAGGTAGGGGTTGGGTAGCTGCAGGATACGAAAAAGGACTTCTTCCTTCACTCCCCACCGTCCTTGCCTGTGTGACAGTAGGTGCAGCCCCAGCCAACGGGAGCAGGTGCACTGCTCAAAACCTTGTTAGGTGTTCTCATTGCTTGCACAGCTGGAAACAGCTGGCCAGCTGAGGCCATGCCAAAGAGGGGTCCAGCAAGAGGAGGGGCCTGGGTGGAGCAGGAGGCTGACTGGAGACTCACACAGTCTTGCTACAAGACATTAAATACACAGAGGGACACAGAGAGTCAGGGAAGTCCCCACTGCCTCGAATATGTCTCTCAGCGCTCTTAAAATAGTCTCACCAGACAGTTACTTTTCTAGAAGTTTCTATGGCACTACTTCTTTTCCAAGTCAGATTGTGGAAGGTGTTTTAGATTCTTATGAAAAAGAGAAAGACAGGGTTGTTAGTCTCTGAGACCTAATCTCTCTGTGGTCTGCAGCCCCTAGGCTCGGGATTCACTACATAAGGGGGGGGGGCAGCAGTGCAATATGCTAATTGGCCGGAGGTGTTATTGCTGCCTCTGAACTCAGAGATCCTTGTCCTTTTTGTTTAGGTGTCATAACTGCTGTCTGTGGTGCCTGGCACCCAGAGAGGTGCTGCTGTGAAGTAAGAACAATCAAGAAGAAAGACTTGTGTTTTACTCACCACATGGCTGTCCTGGAAAGACTTCTTGGAACACTAATCAAGCTCTTAGAGTATGTCAGTCACCGGTGTGTCTGTCAAGCCTGACTGCGTATTGGAATCACTGAGGAGTTCCTGAAAATCCCAGCATTGGAGTCTGCCTTATGTCAGCTGTATTGGAATCTAATGGGGACATAGGAGGGGACATCACTCTTCTCTGGGGATTAAATCTAGGGTCTTGCTAGGGAAGTGCTCTACCACTGAGCCATACTCTTCTCCCATTCTTCCCCATCTCCTCTTCCCCTCTTCCTCTTCTCCCTCCTCCTCTTCGCCCGATGTTTCCCTTTGCCCCCAACATCCTTTTCCTCTTCCTCTTTCACCCCCCTCACTTCCTCCTCTTTTCCACCTTTCTCCTCCCCTCCCCTTCTTTTTCTCCCTTCTTCTTATTTTATCTCCTCCTCTTCCTCTCTCCTCTTCTTCCCTACTTCCTTCTCCTCCTTCTTTTCTTCCTCCATTCTTCCCTAACCATATCCTCCTTTTCTTTCCTTTTTCTTCCTTTGTGTTTTGAGGCAGGTTTCACTCAATAATGAAGAATCATCTTGAATTTCTGACTCTCTTTCACAACCACACCTTTCAGTACAGCCACGTTTATAGAGTCACCGTCCAGCCCAGTGGACTTGTTCTTGGGGGTTACCATGGGATGGCATCCCCTAGGCAGCTTGTTAAGTGCCTCAGAGTCCTGACTCGGTAAGGGAAGGGTCCAGTGGGCTATGTCTGTGAGCTCCCCCCACCTCGGTGTGAATACCACTTACATCACAGTCGTGAACTTGAATGGTTCTGTGCAAGTCAGGAATGGTGCTCATTTCACAGTCAGGAAGAAAGATATTAGGATCAGCTAAGCAGTTTACCCAAGGTTACAAGGTAGGTAGGTCACTGTCAGAACCAGGAGTCAAACAAAGCCAAGCCCCTCAGGGTTGGCCATGAAAACAGAATGGAGACTTGTAAAAGTATATCTTTTGGAAGTGGGAAATCTGGGTAAGGAAAATAAGTCTAGCAAGTAGAGCTGACACTCTTGATCTTGAGGCTCTAAGGGACAGAGCTGGGACTTGAGATCTGGACCATTTTCGTCAGACTGTCAGGGTAGGCATCGGCAAGCCAATCACTAAACATCAGGGAAGGCATCTGAACTTGTTGTGTGGCACACAGTAGGCTGTTCAGTGGTGAGGTAAATAAATAATAATAGTAAAAAGCAGACAGAAAGTGGCAGTGAGGGAGGGAAGTGGTCCCTAGAGGTTCAGGTTCATTCGGTTCTCTATTGCTCATGTATTGTCTTGACCACTAGAGGGCGATGTCCGACAACAGAAAGAAAGACACTGCTCCACCAATTCTAGGATTGGAGACTGTAATTCTTCTGTAGCCGGGCATTTAAAGCCAAAGCGAGGGGAGGGGGAGGGGGGAAGGAAAGGAAGGGGGTGTTAATTCACCGAATGATTAAAGTGTTCGCTGCTCCCCCCTCCGGCTCACAGGTTACTGGGAAACATCCTGAAGGCACACTGACCCATGGACCCTTCCAGATGTAAAGTCCACCAGTCAAGGGAAGGGAAAAGGAAATCTAGGTTGGGCTGAAATTCGGATGTTTACAGATAATAGGAGGTTTTCAAAAAAAAAAAAAAAAGGACATTTTGTTTCTTCCCAGACATTCACAGCATCGATGGGAGTTAATGTTTCGAGAAATGGCAATATAATGAAGTTGCATGCTGAATTAATTTTCCATAAATAAAACAGGACATTTTCATGGCTTGCTTTTCCTGCCCCATCATGGGGGTGTGTTCTTTTAGCGACCGAGCAAGCGCCCCCTTTCTCCCAATCTACCTCTTTGGGTGAGGCTGGCCAGGGGTTTGAACCTGGACTGTTTCCTCTGGTTATGCAGCCCTGGGTGATTCACCTGACTAGGTGCTGACTAGGAAAGAGAAGCAAGGGATGGCATTGCACATTTATCACAAACATCCTAGGGAGGATATGCCTGAGGGTCTTAGGTACCGTTCGAAAAAACCTTCCGTGTATATTGGCCATTTCCCATGTGTTAGCCCAGTTCATGGTCAAGACTGGATGGACCTTCCTTGAAACACCGTGGAATCTTTCATCCCTCCCTTTGTCTCTCTTCTGTCCAGAGATGCTGGAGAGCAGCTGTGCAAAGCCTGTGAGGGCTGTATCTCCTTAGGGCCATCGCCAACCCCAAGATTTGTATTTTAGAAGCTCATTGAACTGGAGAGGAATGAGCTTCAAGTGTCAACCTCTGGAGACACAAAAACTATTAGAGCTGATGGCGGTGCCAATTAGCATAACTACTGTGCATGCAGAGTGAGCTGGGCACGGTGCTGGAGGGTTTGTGTGCACTTTCTTACCCTATGAGATGCTTTATGATGTCCCTTTTTCACGTGGGGACGGTGAGGGTCAGAGAATGTCAACAACTGGGCCTAGGACACACAGCTCTAGAGTGACAAACCTGAAGCCAAAGCCAGCTGTGGCTCTGATACTTGCTGTGGAGAAGGGGCCAGCAATCAAACATGTGACAAAATGCTAACCTGCTCTTAAGGTGGCTTCTGTGGGACAGCTTTGTATCCCTTCAGGGACTACAAGGAGGAGGAAGCCATGTGTGACAGAGACCGGGAGCATCTGGACCTGTGGTGTCATGTGGGGAGATCTCTGGGGTCTGCTAGGGAGACACGAGGAAGGGGAGAAAACACCTGCAGCAAAGGCAAGGGGGGGGGACCATGGCATCTGTTTCAGGGACATCAAAAGACAGAGGAGTCACCCGTCATGAACTGCCCTTGGAGGAAGGAGAAACTGAAACATGGGGAAGCAGCAGCCTTGGCTAAGGGCGGTGGCTTAGAGGCAGGGTTAGGATAGAAAATGCCATCCACGGGACTCCAGAGCTTCTGCAGAGTGGCAGTCATCTAAGAGTCTCATGTCTATCACCAATAAAGAAAAATACCGCTAGCCCCCGGAAGTATCTAGGCCAGCCAGCCACAGCCAGGGCTCGGGTGACAGGGATGTGGGACTCTGGTAGCAGAGCAAGTTCCCTTCCCTTTCCTCTCCTCTCCTTTCTTTCTACCTTCTCTCCTCTTCTCTTTGAAGCAGTGCTACATGCTAGCCCACGCTAGCCAAGGCTGGCCTTAGATGTGCTGCAGTCATCCCGTTTCAGCCTTGTGACTGTGGGCTCGATCTACCCACAATCTAATCCACAGACAGCTGGAATAACTCCCAAGGTTTAAGATGTTGACAAAAGACTGTGTCTGTGCACCACGCCCTGATTTCTTTCCCCTCCTCCTAGGGATCAGGTTACTCCCCTTTTTTTTTTTTTTTTTTTTAATATTTCATAATCTCTCTCACCAAGCTATAACCAAGTGTGAGAAGAGTTTAGAATCCAGCAAGAAAGGGACGAGAGAGGGTCCTATCCCAGCCTGCTCTGCTCCATGATCGGTTCCTCTTTCTTCCCCAATTCTGTCATTGTCACCATGCCTTTCTCTCCAGCCCCCTAAGGCACCTGGTCATGGACAAGGCTTTAGAAGTCTGAGGGGCTTTCAGGGGCTGATGCCTGATAGAGCCAGCCAGGAGAACCTACCCCAGTCTGCCTGCTGCTTGGCACTCTCCTGCCATCTGAGCCTCTGGGATCCCACTTCTTCTCCCTCCCTGCCCCACCGCAGCAGTTGCTGATGGATAGTGAATGTTCCAAGCTCCACCACAGCCAAGCTCTAGTAGGTCTTTGGCTCTTGACCCCCAAGAGCATCCTTCTATAGTTTTAGAACCAACGGAGTCACGGCTCGCTCTGCGAGTGTTGAGAGAAGTTGTCATGGCCTTGAAGAGATACTTGTAGAGCCTGGAGCGATATCCATTAGCAGACGACGTGCTGAGGTCGGGTCTAGTTTAGAATAGAAGCCATTTGTAGACGAAGGTAAGGAGTAAGAGGCATCAGAGAACAGCCCCTGTTTGTGGGTTTAAATGTAATCACCAAGTTAGTGATAAGACTAGGGACTGGCCTGTTTTTCTCTGTGGAGGAGAGAAGAGAATGCGTATATTAATTGATTAACTAGTTAATTAATTAATGATTGATTCAGTCAGCGTTTGCACACTGAGCATCTATTCTGGTGGAGGACACCAGAGACAGCATAGGATGAAATGAATAGAACCTTACTCTCCATTGGGCCCTTCATGCTATTGTGGAAAGGAACTGGCCAATGAGCAAATAACCCTAACACAATTCCTAGGATAACGAGGAAAGCAGCCAGGCAACGGGCAGAAGGGATCTGTCTGCACACGGACCGTCTTTCTAGGTCTGGATGGTACTAACGTCAGGTGGCTTTTCTTATAAGTTGATGGGTCTTCATTCACAGAATCAGGTTTGCTTCATACGGAAGAAATGTTACCCAGGTCAGTATCTCATAGGGGAAGGTCAGAGCCAGAGTGTTGTGAGTGAGGTTCTACAAAGCTCCACACGAGGGACCTGTGTCCATCCTTCTAAAGTGGAGGTGGGCACATACCTTCCAGAGGTATGATCATATTGATTATATATGTTCTAGCACTCGAGTCTGCCTGCAGGAAAGCAAGGCTCACACACCATCTCTTGCGGAGGTGTGCACACATTGTCTTGACTTTCGTAGAAATACCAGGATTTCTAGGATTCAGTTTCCCAGTGTGGCTATTCCTCACCATGGGATTATATGTCATATGTGGTCCTGCGCTTGAACTAAATCTGTATTAGTAATCCACTTAGGCCTCATAGATAATCCTTGCTTCAAAGACCACCACGTGGTTGACCGAATGCAGTTTTTAATCAGAGAATGATTTTGCTTTGGAAACTGAGATTCCACTAAACAAGACTGACTTTTAGTATTCCTATAAGGCACTTGGTGACTTTAAACAGCAGTAAGTGGGCTGGGGACATAGCCCAATTGGTAGAGCACTTGCCTAGAACTTAGGAAGCCTTGGGCTCTATCTCCAGTGCTGCATAAAATCAGTGTGGTGGTACCTGCCTGTAATCTCAGCATGTTGGAGGCAGAGGAAGTTCAAGGTCATCCTTGGCCATGCCGAGAGTTGCGGATCTACACGAGATAGTGCGTGGCCATGCTGTCCTGAACATACAGGACTGAATGGGAGAAACCAGGTAAGCTTGAGATACAGAAGTCCCTGTCTCAGAAAACCAAGCAGAGCAGAACAAAACTAAAACCAATCCAAACCCCAAACCAACCACCAGCCCCACCAAAGCCCCCCAAATTGGAAATTTTGAGAAATTTTTGCTTACCCATTGTCCTTCCATCATATAGAGGGATTTATTGAAAACCTTATAGCTAGGGGACAATGTTTAAGGCACACGTTTAGATAGGCCAGACACAGTTGCTATTCTCCACTGTCAGACACTCCTGAATCAACAGGTAGGTGAAATATGAGGCTACGAGAGGAAATAGCTGGAGATGGAGCTATTTTTTTTTTTCTGTTGCAATGATAAAACGCTATGACTGAGGCAGCTTATAGAAGAATTAACACATTTTGGCCTACAGTCTTAGAGGGAAAAGAGTCCATTAGAGTGGGGAGGCAAGGCAGAAGGTACACATGGACAGCAGAAGCCGGAAGTGGAGAATTCATGTCTTCAAACATAAGCGCATAGCCGAGAACAAACTGAAGTCGTGTGAGACTTTAAATCTCCAACCTCACCTGCAGTGACATGCTTCCTTCAGCAGGGGTGCACACCATCTAGACCTTCCCCAGTCGTGCCACCATCTGGGAACAAAATTCGCAAATATGTGTCTATGGGGGACATTCTCGTGGATGCTAGAAGACAAAGGTCAGGAATGGCTTTCTAGAGAAAATAACTGCCTGGATGAAGAGTTTGGGGGAATATAAAACCCTCAGGGAAGAGTTGTGGCAAACCTGGTTCTCAGAAGAAGGGAGTTTGTATACTAGGGCTCACATCCTTGGGGTGGAGCTGAGGTGTACATGATTTGTGTGCTCAGTCTGTCACAACAACCTATGTGTTTACTCATGACTCTAAAAGCTAGAAGTTCAAGATAATGATGTGGGTAGTTTCTTTTGAGATCTTTCTTTTTGCTTATAGGTGTCTGTCTTCTCTTCTTTGTCTTCTGTATGTGATTATGCTCAAATCTCTCTCTCTCTCTCTCTCTCTCTCTCTCTCTCTCTCTCTCTCTCTCTCTCTCTCTCAAGAGTACCAGTTTTCTTGGATGATAACTCATCTAAATGGCCTTACTTTGATCTAGTTGTCTCTTTAAATTGTCTGTTTCTAAATACAGCTATGTTCTAAGGTGTCGAGGTTGGGGCATGTGAGAGTTGGGGAGATGCAACTCAGCCTGTAGTGGCTAAGTCAGTGGTGAGGGTAGCCCCCATAGAATCACTAAAGAGTCCCAAGAGAATAGCAGGGCTCCTGGTCCCTTCCACAGAGTCCCTAGGGCAGGAAGTAAAAGCTGGAGGTAGCCTGAGAGATGGATTTAGGGGCTGCTGGGTTGAGCCAGATATCAGAAGGTTGAGAGGCATAAGGTGTTCTGATAGATCACCTGCTAGGGCAGGACAGAAAAGGAGCCTGTGGGTGCTCCATGGAAAAAATTCCTGATCTGATGTATGAAGGTAAGTCCATGGTGGGCCTCTAAGTTGGTTTGATGGGCCCGTGGGACAATATACCCAGGTCATCCCTGTTGGAAACAATCTGAGTTGGGGACACGAATGGGAACTTACCTGTTCTAGATGATCTGGGGAGCTTTCGGTTGATTGAGAAAGGAGACTAGCCATGAGGCTGCATCTTTGCTAGGGAACTTATGGTGCTTCATACTGACACACACTGGGATGTGTGTGTACCAAATGACTAACACCTCCGCTCTCATGGAAGGAAGCTCAGTTGATTATCTAGTCGATGGTCTCCGGTCTGAGGAGCCTCTGGGGTCTGGAAATGGTAACGAACTTTGGGTATCTTGGGTGTTTATTCCCTTCCCAAGATCTGGGGGCGTTTAATCAGTCCTTGGTGCCTGATGAGTCACTGAATGCCCTTCTAGCTGAGTCACCTGAGGCCCCCTTCAGGGAAGGACAGCAGAGCTCTTGGAGGCAGAACCACCACATGCTTGTCTATCTGAAGAAGAGGGAAGAGGGATGTGATTTCCCCAGCCAGCGAGGGCCCCCCTCTCAGTGTTCTGTCACAGTGTCCTGACACAGGAATGCATCGTGACATCAATGGACAGAGAGGGTTAACTGAGCTTGAGGGTGCATGATTTGTACTTTTGGTTGTGGTTACAGATTTGTCTTTGAAGATGTCTCTGTTGTGTTGCTTTCATAAAGACAGCGGCTGACATTTATAGAATCCTCACTGGCTTCCAGACAATGAACGGAGCGCCTTACGTGCGTGCGTTGTCTTGATTCATCTCTTCAGGCAAGCACCTGGGTTTCTCCAGAAATATATCAAAGCACAGAGAAATAAAGCTCTGCCCAAGGCTGGACGGTTTCTGAGCTGCAAGGCTAAGGCGAAGAAGCCTGATGGGCAGATGTCAGACTTCCACAATATATCACCATGCATGTAGCTATCTCTGTGGTCACCATCTAGTGTGTGGGCGCAGGGAGGCAGCTTCATGGCGAACCGCTCCTGAGGCTCATTCGAGATCCTCCAGTCACAAGTGAAAAGATGAAAGGACCTGAATATTCATCTTTTTTCCTCTGCTCTGTAGGATGGGATTGAGATGCCTTCTAGAACAGAATTCTGGGGTGAGTTTGGTGAGGATGAGGTATAAAGATTGTAAGTCACTCAGACCATCCTTGGAATTCTGAGGATGCTTGCTGTAGATGGTCTCTCCCAAAATGAGTGTATCGGTGTTTGTCCCACCCCCACAAGGTCTCCTTTGTACTGTGTGGTGGTGACACTCCTTCAGTAAGTACTTGAGTTTGAGTCCCAACTCCTGAGCCTAAGAGCATCTTTGCAACTGCCTCAGCCAACAGAATGTGACAGAGGGGACATGGCATGACCTCTGAGCGTAAGTGATTGAGAACATGGAGGCATGTCCTCAGGGAGCCAGGAGATAGGATGTGAGAAGTCTGTTTGCTTCATAGCCCTCATGTTGGAGCTCCCGAGGAGATCCCACAAAGGGTGGCATCCGACGAGAGCCAGCTCTTCTTGTGCTAGGCCTTCCCATCTTCCCTTCCCAGGCAGCAACTGGAGACTAAAGCTTCCTTCCCACCTGTCTGCCAGCCTCAGCCCTGGCCCTAGCCTTAGCTTCAAACCATCCCACACGATTTTGAACAGAGCAAAGATAAACATGTCCTACCAAGATTTCAGGTCTGCGAACACATAGACCTTTCTGGGTTAAGCCTTTACATCTTCAGGTGATTTTATTAGTTCCTTGAGAATTTTGTATAACATGTTTTGATCACATTTACCCTCTGCTACTCCTCTCATATCTACACTCCCCTTCCCCCCTTGCCCACCTTTATCCTTTATTCTATTTTATTTTTAACATATCAAATCCAAATGGCATCGCTCTTATGCTCTTGGATGTGTGGTTCCTGGGGATGACTGACCTATGAGGCTATAACCTTAAAGAAAACTGATGCTCTGCCTCTTAGCAGGGTGTGGGCTTTAATACCCTTGTCCTAGCTGCCTATCGATTACCCAGAGCCCCTCAGCCAGGGGTTGGCCTTCATTCCCATTTCCTATCTTCATGCTGGATTTTTATCTGGCTTGAGCTAGCATAGGTTTTGTGCATAGTGTCACAACAGCTGTGTTGTGCATATGTGCGACCACCCTATTGTGTTGAGTGATTTTTAATGCCACACTGGGGCACAGTTAGAAAAAAAAAAGATTCAGATTTACAGGGTAGTAGGTAGGGGAATAAACAAAAGCATACTCTCCTTATATTCAAAGCTTTTCCTTCAACCTGTTGGCAGCGTGGTCCTTGGCGAGGATCTCAATCCCTCGGTTGTCCCATCTGTATGGTCTGGACTGACTGTGGTGATGGCTTCAGAAGGTTATGGTGGCAGTAAAATAGAACACTCTATTACTACTGCGTGGCAAAGACCTAACGTTTGCCTATGTTGGGGTTTCAGTTCGAACAAACAGTCTGACCCCAGGCTACAACCCATGAAACCACAGCCCATGATATTCTCACCAATTTCTGAAACCTATATACCAGATAGGAAGACCTGAGTACGCCCCGGTGCTCATGGTAGGGTATGATTTCTGGCCCTCCCTGGCCCCCTGTCTATTCTGTGTTCCTTGGTGGGTGGTGCTCAGTGCTGCAGGCTGTATCCTCACTTCTCTTTTATGAGCACAGCTCAGGATTATGTTGGCTTTTCTGGCAGTCACCTCACGGTGTTGACTCATCCTGAGTTGGCAGTGAAAACTCTGGAGTGGTTTTTTTTTTTTTTTTTTTTTTTAAACCACATGTGCTAGCATCCAGCTGCATTCCTTCCCAGCTAGGATCTGCACAGGGGGAGACTTCGGAAGCCAGTCTGCAGAGCTGTCTGCCTCCTTCCCTTTGGGTCACTGTTATTCCTGCCTGGTAAAGAGCCAAGCTGACCTGCTTGGTCCCCAGAGACATCCTGGATCGGAGTGACACGTCTTTCCTTCCCCCCTTAGGTCAGTTTGAGTACCTGACTGGTATTGATCGTAATAAAAGAGTACAGAAAGACTAACCTCTGGTCTGGTTGTCCAGGAGGAAAGATGGGGTAAGGATGTTGGGGGACAAGACTGAGAAAGCTATTGTGATGGATTTTATATGCTTGGCCCAGGGAGTGGCACTATTTGGAGGCGTGGCCTTGTTGAAGTGGGTGTGTCACTCTGGGTGTGGGCTTTAATACCCTTGTTCTAGCTGCCTGGAAGCCTGTCTTCTGCTAGCAGCCTTCAGATGAAGATGTAGAAATCTCAGTTTTTCCTGTACCATGCCTGCCTGGATGCTGCCATGTTCCCACCATGGTGATAATGGACTGAACCTCTGAACCTGTAAGCCAGCCCCAATTAAATGTTGTCCTTTATAAGACTTGATTTGATCATGGTGTCTGTTCACAGCAATAAAACACTAAGACAGCCATCATGGGGGATTTATGCCATGTGTCCACACTTTCCTAGCTTGTGGCAGTGCCATCATTGGTCATGAACTTTCTGCTGAGTTGGTGTACGGCCTTGTGATGATCAGTTTTGACTCCAACCTGATGCAACTTAGAATCATCTGGGAAGAGAGTCTTAGTGAGGCATTGTCTAGATCAGATTGACCTGTGGCAGTGTGTGTATGTGTGTGTGTGTGTGTGTGTGTGTGTGTGTGTG
>NC_034603.1:12854192-12855328 GCF_900095145.1 Mus pahari | reverse complement strand
TGGCTGTCCTGGAATTCACTCTGTAGACCAGGCTGGCCTCAAACTCAGAAATCCGCCTGCCTCTGCCTCCCGAGTGCTGGGATTAAAGGCATGCGCCACCACGCCCGGCCCAACCCACATTTTTTTTTTCAATTTGCCCACAGGGATCAAATCTTTTTTTTTTTCCTTGCTTACTTTCTTGCTGAGCTACAAATCCTCTAGGAGATGGTCTTACTTGGTCATACTCGCGTGCCAATACTACATACTGTGCTTGCTCAGGTAGTCGCTGGGTAGTCAGTGTCGCTATGGACCTCTGGGTGACTGAGTACAGTTCTGGGGCCTAACGACATCTCTTCAGCAGTCACTGGTGAGATCCTGACTCTTGTGGAGGGGAGATCACCAGGGGCTCTGCTTAGGCACTGTGAGATGCACAGTCAGATAGACACTGGTCTATCCACTGGTCTATCCACTGGTCTATCTACAGTTCTCCGCAGAACAGTATCAAAGGACTGTGATGATGACGTCAAAGACTGAGTTGCCTCTGCATGTCCTGCTACCTTGTCCTTGAGTCCTCCAATTATGTCTTATTGATCTGCATCATTCTCCTATTACTCCCCAGCCTGAGGCTCCTTTTCTATTCTGAGAACGGGAAGCTGTACCCTTAAAGATCCTTATTTATCTATGCCTAAATATTCAAAGCTCAAAGTGAATCAGCAACTTCCTTTTCCTTCCATCTTCTTTCTCGTTATGTCTTCCTTCAGAGAAGGCCGATAAACGGCCAGGTTGAACCAAAATGGGGAGTGGCCCACAGGAGGAATAAATGCTAAAATAAAAAAGCACATTGCTAAACACCTTAAAGTATTGGCAACTTAGACAATGGACAGAAACTTGCCCAAGAAAGACTAAGCCAATTGGAAAGAAGTTTTTCTGAGCACAATGTGGAGAGGTAGTCTCAGATGTAGACAGAACAAGACCAGAGTGGAGACACATCAGAAGCCTGCAGGGAAGGGCTCTGGGTCAGGCAGTTTCCTACTTCTTATAATAACTTGAAAGTGGAAAGAAATATTTTTTTTCTGTCCTTGCATTTATTTTTTTTATTTATTTTAATAGATATTTTCTTCATTTACATTTCAAATGCTATCCTGAATGTCCCCTAT
>NC_034603.1:12807695-12852988 GCF_900095145.1 Mus pahari | reverse complement strand
CTCTCTCTCTCTCTCTCTCTCTCTCTCTCTCTCTCTCTCTCTCTCACATGCTGTCATGTAGCTAGGGATGACCTTAGACTTCTCGTCAGTCCTCTTGCCTCTAGCTCCCGAGTGCTAGGACTATAGGCAGGCCTCACCACACCTGATTAACACAATGCTGGGGACCACGCTCAGGCTTTGTGCATGCTAGACACTGACTCTACAAACTGAGCCACAGCCCAGCCCTCTGGTTTTTAATGCTTTGTCAGACACACATGTGGCATATACTCATTCAGCCCTACCCACAATCTAAATGTACCAACTAGAAATACTGCCATGTAACTACCAGAGGACACCATTAAGAACATACACGTAAGAGAGTACAGCAGATATTTAGTGAGCACAGTATATTTGCATGCTGGGTCTATGGAGACATACCTCTGTCTTTTCTCATAAGCTGAAAACCAAAAACTAATCTTCTTGAATATTATTCTCCAATAGGAAAGAAACTCAGTAGGCCGGTATAGGCCAAGTGTCTTCCTAGCTGTGCTTCACCAGCTCTTACTGGGGCAAGATCCCCCAGTATAAACATAACTCAGGCAAGTGGCTGTGCCGATTAGCAGATACCATCACATGGGGCCACAGATCACCTTAACATTGGGGTATTTTGTTTGCAAATGCTCTACTTTAATGTATCGTTTGAAGATTGAATCAATAAAACTAAGAATGAAAGTTCTTTTGCAGGATCAACCTGGTGGCTCCTTGTGGGACTGTGCAGCAGCTCACCCAACACGTCATTGTCTGGTGGTGTTATGTAAGAATGTAGGCATCAGGTTTGGTGTTTTTTTCTTTTTCTTTGGAAAACATTGCTTGGTTTCCATTTGCAGGGCATGCAGTTCACTCCAAGTAAATGTAGGGGACCTTTCCGAGGTGTAGGCAGAGGTAAGGGAGCAACAAGGGAAGTTAGTGCACCACTAGAGCTAGAAATTGCTAGAAGTTTTACCTTTACTGGGCTTAAGTAGATAAGGAAGGGAGCAGTTAGGAAGGACTGGTGGCAACTGTAGAGATGCATGGTACCAGTCACTGCCTTCAGTAGAGAAGGTCACCTCCTACTACAGTGCCACCTGGGCAGACACATGTCTTGAAAGCACTCTGATTTCCTCCGCTTCCCTGTTAGTGTCCTGAGCTGCTGAATCTAATCAGGGTCAGAGGTCAGGAGATCCTATTTCAGATCCGTCAGTGTTCTCCTCTCTGGGCTCCCAAGCACGCTAGACACGGATTGATTTGGGAGCAGCAAATGGAAAGAAAGACCCATCCTATCTCAAGCTGTATGCCTCTGTGCATTTCATTTCTTCTCTGATGCTGTGATGAACTAGCCAACCAAATGCAATCCAGAGGGGACAGGGTTTACTGTGCCTTACAGCTCCAGAGGTGACCCAGCCCATCACAAAGGGAAGCATGAGATTGACCTGGCAGTCAGGAATCAGAGGGAGGACAGGAAGTGGGTCCGTGTTATACAACTTCAAGGCATGGTCCTGAAGGAAGGAAGGACTTCCTCCAGCAAAGCTTTACCTTGTACAGTTTCTACAACCTTCTTGCACTGCACCATTGACTGAGGAACAAGTGTTCACACTTGTGAGTCTATGGGGGTTGTTTCATATTCATTCCATAACACACTGCTGAATCGCTGCCCCATATATCACTTGCTCTGTGGACTGGGAGATTCAACTGGGCGGGGGGGGGGCGGGGGCGTGCAGAGTTCAGCATGCTAAGGACTAAATCCTGTTCATCTGTGGCCTTGTTCCCAGTACTTACTGTTATGCCTGGCTGATGATAGGGTGCACTGCCACTTAGAACATGAGTGCCTGTATATGTCTGACTCCCCCATATTTGCCATTCTTGGAAGGTCTTTGGGGCAAAGGATAGTTCAATATTCTGTTTGAAGACAGAAGGGATGATTTATTGCACGTATATCCGTGACTGAGCTGGTGCACGGGTCCTAAGTGGAGGACACTTGGAAAGCACCTGGCTGTCCATTCCTTGGTACCGAGTTTATATCAGAATTCAATTTCAAATTCATTAAATTCACCAGGAGTTCTTTCTTCCTCATGGGTATGCTAGACTCCACACCATGTCTCTTCTGCCTTGTTCCCACCGTGTCCCATATAATAGCATCTGTTTCAATTCTTAGTCTCTGTATAGGTCCCTTGCTCAAGAAGTAGACTGTGGCTAGTCAGTGACTGCTTGAGGATTTGCCTCTTAAAGTTTCATGAATAATTTTAGCACTCATGATGCTGGAGCAGGAGGATTGCTACAAGTTAAAGGCCATTCTGAGCAATAGAGTGAGTTCTAGGTCAGCATGGTGGGATCCACAGTGGGACCTTGTCTCAGAACACAGTGGATAGACAGACAGGCAAACAGAAAGTATGGACAGAACATGTCTCGCCTTTCTCTCCATTTTTTTTCTTCTCTCCTTAAGGCAAGCAAAAGGCATACCCATCATTTGCACTCAAGACGCCAGAAGGAACATTCCAGACTCATCAAGTTAATGACTGCTGGTCGTTCATGGTGTGACCAAAGTGTAGAGTGCTCTGCACCTGTAGATCTTGGGTTTGAACTCTAGCCCAGTTGTATGAGCCTAGACAAGGTATATCTCCTCTGAACCTCAGTTTTCCGATCTCTAAAATGGGAATATTAGATGGGATCAGGTAGCATTAATAATTCAACCCATCCCTGACCCATGGTGAGCACTCATCAAGCAGCATAAGGTCTCATGAATATGAGCAACTTGAGCAGAAAAAAAGAACTTGAGAGACTTACACTCCATTAAAGAAAGGAGAAAGAAATCAGAAAGCACAGATGCCCTGGGTTGAGTTCTGTGTCTTCTCAGGATTGTCTGTGTCTGACCACCCATGCCAGATGGTCCAGGTATGGAGAGAAGAGCTCTGGAGCTACGTATACGGGGCCCTTAGAAAAAGCCCCTGCCCTTTCATTTTTCAAGAAAGCGTAGAGGCCAGTGGATGTGTCTGGTTTTCTTTTCATTTCGTTTTGTTTTCTTTTAACTTTTCTGGGAAAGATCGTGAGTTCTTTGGCCTCAAATAAGCTTAGTTCTCTGCAGCTTCCCATAAGGAAATTAAAATTTCAAGTCCTGCACGGAAGTTTAGTTATCACGGATGGAATCGTAGCTGCCACCACTGTCCATCAGTGGGAGCCAGGAGGGAGGATGGGACTCCACAGCAAAGGAGAATACTCTGCCCCTGCCCTCCCTTAGATACTTTGACACCCATGAATTCAGGGTAACAAACATTCTCAAGCAGGCATTTGCTATATATATATATATATATATATATATATATATATATATATATATATATATATATATAAATATTGTTTGTGTTCAGTCCATGTGTGTGCCATTTTGTGCATGTGTGTGCACTTACATGTGAAAGTCAGAGGTTGATATCCAAGTGTCTTCCTTGATTGCTCTTCAACTTGCTTTTTTTTTTTTTTTTGTCTCCTGTCCCCTTTACACTTCTCTTTGTGGCTGGCTGGACAGGTTGGCCAGCGAGCTTCAGGGACTATGTTCTTTCTCTGTGTTAAATTATCACTTGCTGCCATGGTGCTGGGAATAGAAACTCAGGTCCTTATGCTTGTGTGTCAGTACATTATTGACTTAGCCATCTTCCCAACCGCTCTCGGGGATCATTATTATCCTTAGTTATTATTATCATTTTTTAAAGAATTTCAACCTACCCATCATAGCTGTACTTACTCAGCCCACCCAGGGAACTGAGAAAAAAGAGGAAGAGGGAGATGTTATCATCATGGTTGTGTTTTGTTCATGCCTTCTAGAATATTCTGAAGCAATACATTGGTCAAAAGCTACCAACAATTCATTAAAATAATAGGCTTCCAAAAGGATTCTGTCAAGAAACTGCTAGAGTTTGCTCTCTTCCGTGTTTCAATGCAATTTTTGGAAGTTTCATAGGTAATCAATCTAGTTTAAGAGTTAACCAACCTTACTCTGAGCCATTGTACGATTTGATTATTAGGTTCCCCCCCTTACAAATAGTGACTTTTTGAGCCTTTTTTTCTAAGTCTTCAGAAACCCATATGCGTTGAGACTGCATTCAGCTGAATATAATGGAGACCAGACAACAGAATTAATGAAACGGAAGCTGATTTTTTTTTCCATGTGATTCAATGCTCAGGGTGATAGTCCATGGTTGACACAGTCAAATGATTCTTCTGTCTGTCTGTCTTACCAGTTACTTTTCCACGAGGGACAAAAGCTCCTTAAGGCAGGAACGGTTTGCTTTGGCTCAGTTTGAAGGGAGGTAGGAAAGTAGTGGGAAGGCACGGCCCCAGGAGTGTGAGGCAGCTGGCCTGGCTACATCTGGAGTCGGAGCAGGGAGTGACAAATACCACTTCTTAGCTGGCTTTTTTTTCTTTTTTCTTTAATTCACTTTACATCACGATCACGGTTGCCCCTCCCTCTTCTCTTCCCAGTCCCACCCTTGCAAATCCTTCCCCCATTGCCTTCCCACCTTCTTAGAGATGGGGGGGGGCTGCCTTCAGTACCACCCCACCCTGGGTCATCTAGTACCAGCAGGATTAGGCACATCCTCTCCCACTGAGGCCCAACCACGCAGTCCAGGTAGGAGAAGGGGATACAATGGTAGGGAACAGAGAGGAAGACAGCCCCTGCTCCACTTGTTAGGGGCAGCCACATGAAGACTAAGCTGTTCATTGGCTACAAATGTGTAAGGGACTGAAGTTTAGCTCCTGCATGTTCTCTGGTTGATGGCCCAGGCTCCCATGGTCCCAGGTTAGTTGACTTTGTGGGTCTTCTTGTGGTGTCCTTGACCTCTCAGAGTTGCTCACTTATATCCCCCACCCCTAGTCTTCCACAAGACTCCCACAAGTTTGGCTGTGAGCCTCTGTATCCGCCTCCATCTGCTACTGGAGGAAACCTCTCAGGAGTCAGTTATGTTAAGTTTCTCTCTGCAAGCATAACAGAGTATGGTTAATGGTGTCAGGGGGTGGCTCTCTCACATGAGATGGGTCTCAAGTTGGGGCAGTTATTGTTTGGCTTTTCCCTCTGTCTCCGCTCCATCTTTATCCCTGCACATCTTGTAGGCTATTTTGGTTTTATTCAATCCAAAACCCCAACCCAGGAGGGTGCTACTCACAATTAGACTCTCTCTCTCTCTCTCTCTCTCTCTCTCTCTCTCTCTCTCTCTCTCTTCCCTTCTTCTTTCTTTTTTTCCTTCCAGTTACAGTTTAAGCAACTTGTGGGAGAGAAATTTTTATTTCAGCTTACAGTTTCAGGTCATAGCCCATCACTGAAGAAAGTCGGGGTAGGAACTTAAGCAGAACGCACGGAGGAGTGCTGGGTACAACGGTGCTCACAGGTTCACGTCAGCTGGTTTTCTTACGCTGTGCCCAATTGTCTAGGGATGGTGCTCCCCACAGAGAGCTGGGCTTTCCTACGGTCTCGTACAGACCTGGTCACAGGCCAGTGTGATACAAGCAAGTCTTCAGTTGAGGTTCCCTCTTCCTAGTTGACTTGAGGTTGTGTCAAGTTGATAATAAAGACTAACCAGGATGCCATTGCAATGATCTTGTCTAGAAAGTCCCTCGAAAACATCCAGAGGCTTGGATCTTCAACTATCCCAGACTCTTTCTAGTTGGCAATCAACATTAACCATCACACCGCCCAAGCTTTCTGGATCACAAATGGCTGCTCCAGTTGGAAGAAATATAGGGGAAAGGTCAAAAATGAAGGGAAACTGAAAAACAAAACAAAACAAAACAAAACAACAAAAAAAAACGACCCCCAATGCACTTGTCTGTGTTGAAGAACTTTCTGGAAGGTCTCAGCGGCTACATTTTACTCCTCATTGGTCACAAGCATGTGCAAATAACCAGCTCTAATGGAGTTTGGATGTCAGTTATTTCACGTAAACACATCTTTCCTTAACAGCCTTAATCTCTTGTAAGGGAGAAGGCAGGGCGACACCATCAGTATTTGTCACACTATCTTGGAAAAGTGTGGAAAGGATTTGCAGAGTTAATTCATGTTAAACAACTGGCTGAATGCCCGACATGTAACTATTATTTAGTGGTGTTACCTTCAGCCCAGAGGATCTCCCCGTGAGGAAGCAACGGAAGAGACTCTTCTCGTTGTTCTGGGTCTCCTCCTGCCTCTGTCACCTCCTGACTGGGTCTGACTCATGATTCTGACTCACATAATCCCATATTTCCGCATCTTCTCTTATGGCTGTGCTTCTCAGAGGCACCACCACCTGCTATTTTGGAAACCTGTAGCAGGAAACAGTTTTATCGTTTAAATGTAATATATATATATATATATATATTTTTTCCTTTATGAATAAGTCTATAAGTCTGTATCTCTGTGTTTATTTTTTCTCCCAACCAGATTACACATTTCTATAGGGGAGGAATCATATTTTATTTCCACATCTGTGCCTCAAACTCTTGGTTCTTGGTTCTTCTATACAAATAAATGCCCACAGTAGGCAGAGTATGGGGCTTTCTGGAGTTGCCAGCACTTGTGTAAGTTGCTGGAAGAACTGAGGGTGTAGAATCTGGGAGTTTGCACATACATAGGGTAGTGCCTCATTCTCTTTCAGACATTTGTTATATTTGATTTTCAGAACCTGCTCAGTTAGTATTTGATGTGATGTGATGTGATGTGATGTGATGTGATGTGATGTGATGTGATGTGTGTGTGTGTGTGTGTGTGTGTGTGTATTTAGGGCTGACCAGCTGGTATTGGATAACCAATTTGCATGCTCTTTTCCAAGGAAGACTATTTCTCCCACTCTTGGCATTCTTTGGTTTCCTGGAGTTCTCTGTGTAGCACTGAGGCCTCCTGGGCTTCCCCTCATTCTCTTCAGACTGTCTGTTGTCTGTGTTTAGCTCCTACTTAGTCACGCATGTTAGCAACACTTTATGGGTGTAATTTCTGACATTACTGGGAGACACAGTCTCACCACAAATTCCCTCATCCTCTGCCCCCTGTTTGTAATATTTCCTGAGCCTTAGGTTGTAGATTTCTGTAATGGCTTCCTTCTGTTTTGAGGATAAGTTCCTTGAGGAAGGGTGAGGACTCTCCTTATCTTTGGCTATAAAGACAAATGGTAAGAATTTAGTTACAGGGTATGCTGGTTTGGTAAAGTCATGGTAGTATGGTCTTCTCCAGGGCCCATGACTTCACTAGCTCGTTAGTTAGCTACTTTTCTATTACCAAGCATAGTTTCTTTCTTGTTCAGCAGATCTTAATTAGAGAGCCATTAGTATGTTAAGAGATGTGTGCCGCTACTGTACCCTTACAGTTACTGGACCAGATTGGCCATTGTTGGGGTTCATAGGCATTATATCTGGCTGTTGATTGCTTCCCTCCTTTGGAAGCTTGTGTGGCACCTTCTGCCACCACAAAAGATGGTCCTCAGGGAGGAGCATTCGCGTTTCTTTGAATTTTAACCCGTGGACTTTTGGGACCATTCACATCAAAACCATCCCCTAAAGTTGAGTTGGCTATGTTCTTAGGGATTACTGTAAAGTAGTAATGATGCATGAACATGAATCATGATAATTTTTTGGTTGGAAAGCCCTACATTTTACTTTCCTATTTCTATTCATGTTCTGGTCCCTTCGGGGTCAAAAAATAGGTCTCTAGCATCCGGTTGCATGTCCAGTTCAGTGGGAAGGAAACACTTTGTCTTCAAAGAAGAGTGGGTCTTATCCCCTTAAATGACTCAATTCAGAGAACGAGAAGTGAGCTCCTTCTAGGCTGGCATAGCAACAATACTTGGCCACCTGAGAGGCAGTATTAGCTTTTGATTTTCATCACTGAACTCAGGGCCCTGTGCATGTTAGGCAACTGTTTGAATACCGAGACACACTCCCAGACTGAACAACCCTATGAACAAATCAATTAAGTAACCAAGCAAATATTTTACTTGATTAATTAATAGGGTTAGTTCAATTTTTATAGACTGATAGAGTACTTGCTGTGTGCCAGGTCCTGTGTGTAATTACTTAAGTACCCGTTCCCCTTAGGTCCTTAGAGGCATGTCTGTAACCTGAGAAGGATAAGGGTAGTGTAGTTATTCTGTGCCTTCTGCTTTCAGTTGAACCTGTGAAAGGGTCAGGGAGAACTGGAAACATAAAATAAGATCTGAAATTCCGGCAGATATCTCCTATTTACTAGGAAACCTCATATCATTTGAGATCATGTCAAAGATCGATATGATGGTATTTTTAGGTGGAGAGGACCAGATATAGCTCACGAGTCCTCCTCAGGTCCACAGCATGGATGGGATATGAAAATATCCCCATGCTTCTTGGTAGAGGAGAGAAAGGAAGTTAGGAAGTCAGAGCCAGACGCTTGCATGGGACCCCTGATATATGGTTTGACATTATTACCTAGCTAGATATCACTAGTGTTGAGCCACTCCCCAACAGTTGGCTTTGGACCCTACCTTTCATTTCCCTTGAGGGACTAGAAACATCCCAACTGCCTGCCCCTCCTTAGGGTTTAAAATGCGATGTGAAGAGGTGGAAGTATCGGGACTTTGTCGTGATCCATCAGGGGAAATATAATTCCTCCTGTTAACAAAAAATAGAATCTGCTCCTGGCCCTTTGTAGAAACACTACGTTCTAATCTTCTCTAAAGGTTAGCACTTTGCTTATTATGGTCTAGTGTCTTTAGAGTTAATGGAGCTGGACATGCCCATCACCTGGACAGGAGACCACTCCTCAGTAAAGTTGGTTTACCTACAGGCACACTCAGGACGTGGGAGGAATAATTATTCCCATAGTGAGATAAAGACCTTATATATCCTAAAATCTCCTCCGAGACAGTTGCCTTTAACTGTTTCTTGCTAAGCATATCTGCTTTTCTGAACTCTAACTAAAGATGTTTAACTTCTCCTCCCCCCCCCCTTTTTTTTCTTGGATACATACCCAAATCTCCAGCATGCTCAATCTAACCCTCTGGCTTTCTCAGTATTTCCTTGAAGCTCTTTCTCTTCTACCACACAGCTAGTTGCCAGCCTCCACTGATGAACCTGCTGATCTTCTGGACCCTAATTCAGAAAGTCTATCGTTCTTCCTCCTCTCAGTGGCTTTCAGGATTTATAACTAACTCTCTCTGTTGTCTTTCTCCAAAACTCTAAATGATCCTCAACCTTCAAGGTCCATTCTTAAATTCTCCTATTCACAAGGTCAAGATCCCACCAAGGGGAACACTGATGTCCTCAGTGACAGAGAGACATTACAGCAGAGTCTTCTGCATGGAAGAGCCAAGGCCAAAGCTTCAGAGGGAGGATGCTATAGGTCTAGATGTATAGAATCAATAGAAATAAGCAGAGGTTGGACATAGGGGAGAGAGCCTTATTCACTGTGCTGCAGTTACATCAGCTATGAATATTTTAGAAATGGGCATAACCAGAGGGAAAGCCAGTCCCCAAGCCTGAAGAAAACATTTCCAGCGGAGGCCATGTATGACTTCGACCTGGATCGGCCTGCATGATCGGTGTTAGGTGGGGACAGATCACCTTGCCAAGAGGGATAGATAGCCTTGCCAAAAGGTCAGACAAGTCTGAAAAGCCTTCTGGGAAATAAGCTCTTGTCCAGGGAAGAAAAGAAAGAGAAGGGGAAGGGAGAGAGAATCTTCCATTCGCTTGAAGAAGTGACACAGAAAAAAAAGGGGGGCTTTAATGAGAGAGAGAGAGAGAGAGAGAGAGAGAGAGAGAGAGAGAGAGAGAGAGAGAGAGAGAGNAGAGAGAGAGAGAGAGAGAGAGAGAGAGAGAGAGAGAGAGAGAGAGAGAGAACTATATAGACTTGGGAAGGGAGCAGGCTTAGGAGACCTTGCTCCCTTTACTTTGACATTGGTTCCAGAATTGTAAGTGTGAATTTTACATCAGCAACAGGAACTCAAAGTTTAACACAGCTTCAAATATTTCCTTTTCTGCTCTTCTTATTATTCTTGGCTTCCTCAAAGGGCCTCATAATCTGAAGTGGCTGCCAGGATGAAGGTGGATATTAAACCCATGAATAATGGCTGAGGTTTGGTCTGTCTATAGACTCCGTATATCCCCCAAGGGGGCACGTATTCATATTCATCTTTTAATCAGTGACGAGACTAGAGAATGACTCACCTGCTCCAGCTCAGAAGGAGCTCAGAGCGCCCATGACTAGCGTTTTCTCCTAGGTGTGGCCCAGAAAGCCAGGAGATAACATATGGCCCAGGAAGCCAGGGGGTAGCATATAGCAGCGCGTATACTAAAATTGGAACAATCCAGGGAGAGAGGCAATGGGACAAGAAGGGAGAGGGTGCCTCCATCCTTACCTGAACTCAGACTCCAGTTTAGAAGTTCAGCTTCCTTCTCCAATACCCACTCCTTTTGCAGGCTCGAATACAAAGCCAGCCCTCACCACAAGCCTGGGTGGTGACCTTGCCAGAGGCTCTTTCCTCTTCCTAATGTAGGAGCTTATGGGGAAAAAATACTAACAGATGAATCTCACGCTGGTAAAATGCTGGAGATAAGAAAAGACTATAATGGCTGCTTTGAGTTAGCAGAGAGGAGATGGGTTAGCTGGAGCATGGAGAATTTTTAGAACAGGAAAACCACTTTGTATGACATCACAACCTTGAACACACATCATCCATTTGTTAGTCCATAGAGAATAAAGGACACCAAGAATGGGCCTAAATATAACTCTAGACTTAGGGTGGAGATGATACATCTAAGTGCATTCAATTGTGGGGGCCGCCGATAAAGGAAAAGGTTCTGCATATGTGAGAACAGAAGCTACAGGGATTAGCTCTGCATCTTTCATCAATTTGCTGTGGCTCTAAAGCTGCTCAGAAGAATATTAGGCTTTTAAACAACATCAGCAACAAAACCACCTACTCTGCAGAGAGCAGTAGTTGATAGTGTCACTATTTAATACAATGTCTTCCTTATTCTTTTGTTACATCTATCTCTCCGCTGACACTCACCCTCTGCATGTGCATGTGCGCGCGCGTGTGTGTGTGCGCGCGCGCGCGTGTGTGTGTGTGTGTGTGTGTGTGTGTGTGTGTGTGTGTGTTTAAGAATGTGGACACAGAGCTGGGTGTGGTGGCACATGCCTTTAATCCCAGTACTTGGGAGGCAGAGGCAGGTGGATTTCTGCGTTCGAGGCCAGCCTGGTCTACAAAGTGAGTTCCAGGACAGCCAGGGCTATACAGAGAAACCCTGTCTCGAAAAAACAAAAACAACAAAAAAAAAAGAATGTGGACAGAGAGATGCTGTGGTTCACATGTGGGAGTTGGAGGATAACTCCAGGCATTGATCTTTGGGTTACACTTTGAGGCAGGGTCTCTTGTCGTTCACTTCTGCAAGTGCCAGGCACAGGCACAGGGGCCTGGTAGCCTCTAGACATATACTGTCTCCATCTTTCATCTCACTTTAGAAGAGTTTGGGTAAGACCCCACTATGCTTCTGGCTTTGTGTGGGTTCTGGGGACTTCCAATCAGGCCTTTCTGCTTGGGCTTTAACCACTGAGCCATCTCTCTAGCCCTTTCTTGATTTCATTCACAGCAAATGAGGCTGCTGGGAAATCGAAGCAAAGAGTTCCCTGGTGGGTTGGCTCAGTCTATGGGAACTCAATATACCGACTTTGAAACCCCATCACTTAAGAGGTGATTATTCATTGTAGAGACAATGTATTGCTTCCACTCTGTTCCCCCAGGCACCTAAGAGTCCCCTCATAGATCAGGAGCTTTTGATGGAATTCAGAGGGAATCAGCAAACGCAAGTTCAGTCGATAGATCTGGATAAAGTCAAGAACAAAGATGGAATGCCCTGGAAATCATGTAAATCAATGGAGAACGGGAAGAGTTTGCCAAGTTCGATTTATATACAGATTTGCATAGCATTACAGAGCACCAGCCTTTACAAAGACCCAATGGTTACGTCTATATCCTGAACTGCGGGACTTATTTCCATAGATCTTCCCAATAACACAGAGAAGAAGACATTCTCCTCATTAGGCAGACAAGGTAACTGAGGCTCAGGGTAGAAGAAAACTTGTCAAAAGTTACAGACATAAGCCAGTGGTGATATGGCATGTCTGCAATCTGACACTTGAGAAGAAGAGGCAGATGGGTCAGAACATCAAGGTCATCCTTGGCTATGCAGGGAGTTCAGGGCTAGGCTCAACCTTCTATAAAAAAGCACAGTTGTGAATACTTCAAGCTCTCACGACTGCAGAAGGCAACAAGACTTAAGGTTTTTTGTTTTTTTTTTTAACTCTTTGCCCTAAAGAGTTAATCACCATTTGCTGCTCTATTTGAAAAACGATCTTTTTGAAAAAGGAAAGTATGTTTAGGGAGAGTGAGTTTAAGAGTAATCCTGAGACTTGCTGTTCATTTTCTCTGGGTGCACATAGTCCCCCATGGATAATTCATCTGGGATGTGAGCCGGAGCTCATTAGAAGTCACTGGGCCTGGGGGAGAAGATAAAACCATGATTAAAGACATCTGAGCCCTCTAGGACAATTTATTATCTTGGATTTCATGTTTAGTAGGAGATGCTAATTCACATAAGAAGTCTCTGGGGGGCACGCAGGGACTCTAATTGTGGATCCCTGGAACCTCGGGGCATGCCCTTGCTCTTTCACTGGGCTAGGTACCAGGTCTGGACAGAGGTGCCAGGCCCAGGAATACCTTGCAACTATAATCAGCTTGGCCGTCGGGAGGGACAATCCTTTGCCATAACACAGAACGTGGCTCCAAGTTTTCCCTAAGGAGTCAGCTAATTTGTTTTTCCTCAAAGTTCTGTCCAGTCATGCCAATGAGAAGGTGGAGACTTGGCCTCTGAAAGAAGACGAGTTTCAAAGCATTAAAGCAGCCAGCCGAGTGGCAGATAAGAGAGAGCAGTGATTCTGAGGGTCAAATTCCCCCCAGGAGCAGAAAGTGCAAAAGACTATCTGTGGTGGCCTCAGGTTTGCGCAATGAGGAAGCTGGAAGATAGTTTCTAAGATCTGTAAATTCTGGAGATTTTGGAAGACAGAGTAGTAAAAGCCATCCCAGGGGTCAAGGCCCTGCCTGCATAGACAGTGTTGGAATTGTGACAGTCTGTTTCAAATACTGGGGCAGCTTTATGGAGTGGGGATTGCCAAGCTCACCATTCCTCGATTGAGGTGAGCTGAACAGAGACAGACAGAGGGACTTGCCCATGCTCACACAGAGCTGAGTTTGGGATCCAGGTAGTCTAATTCCCTTCTATGGTGTGGACTTGTTTGAGTGTCAAGGCTTGAGTGCTGGAAGCGTTGTCCCTGACATGGTGCTGATGGGGCACTGGGCCCTTTAAGAGGTGGGACGTAGGGGTCAGGGGGCATCATCTTTGAAAGGGATTAGTATAGTAGTACTGTAATCCCAGCTAGTCACTATGAGACTGGTTTGTTATACCAGATCAAGGTCATTCTATCGTGGTGTCACCTGAGATATAGCCAGAAGGCCCTCACCGAAGGTTTAACAGACAGGGTTGCCCAATCTTGAAATTTTCAGCCCTCAAAAAAAATGAGCTATGTGAATCTTCTTTCTTTTAAATTTCATGTGTTATTATTGGTGGTGGTGGTGCATGTGCATGTGTAAGAGCACTTAGGGGTGCCTTGTCGGTGGTGGTGCATGTGCATGTGTAAGAGCACTTAGGGGTGCCTTGTCGNGTGCATGTGTAAGAGCACTTAGGGGTGCCTTGTCGGTGGTGGTGCATGTGCATGTGTAAGAGCACTTAGGGGTGCCTTGTCGGTGGTGGTGCATGCGCATGTGTAAGAGCACTTAGGGGTGCCTTCAGAGGACAACCCTTTGGAGCTGGAGTTACAGGCATCCGTGAGCTTTCCAACATGGGTGCAAGGATCTGAACTCAGGACTTCTGGAAGCACAGTTCTTGCTCTTAACTGCTGAGCCATCTCTCCAGCCCCAAACCTTTGCATTACCTACCCCAGGTTTGTGTTCGGGTATTTTGTGATAGCATTAGGAAAAAGACCGAGATATAATCCTAACCATATAGTCTTCATCTTTGAGATGGGAATACTCATTTCTCTGCCTCATAGGGTTATAGCCAGGATAAAATGATATCGCAAATCAAAATTCTTAACACAGAACGTGTTGGCTCATGGTAATAGTTTGTTAAGGGAAGTGAATTTGTTTAGTTTAGAGAAGCTACCAGAATAGGAGGCTTAATTCTTGCCTACAAATACATTAAAAACCCCTTAATGGTTCACTTACATTTGATGAATATTGAACTTCTACACAGACAAACAAAAAGCTTTGTATTATTCTTAAGTCTGTGTCATCCCAGAAGAGAATTTAATTGAAACAGGAGAGACTTAATTAGATGTAAAAATATTTTTTCTTCATGCTGGGTATAACATTTCAGAAGAAATTATTACAATTAGTTGTGAAAGTGGAATTCATAATGTTTACATAAAGAATTACTATTTGTAGTGGTCCCATGTACAAATGTGCAGGTTGCGCACAGGGCAAAACTTACACTGCAGCCTGTGCATGGTACTCTCCTTGGCAGAGTCCAAATGCAGCCTTTTATGGAAGTTTTGCTTTATACCTAGCTTGACATGGTATAAAGTTCAGTTTTATGTGGAAGAACTTGAGCAGGGTGCTTCTAAGTGGACAAGTAATGTAGGAGCTAGACTCTATTGAATAAGATTTGTCAGTTCCGGAACTAAATGTCTTCTCACGTGTATTTATTATGAATATGGGCATTTCTTAAAATACATATCTATTGATGAATGTACCAGAGTGATATGTTTATAAAGAAGAGAACCTAGTACAATCAACTCTACGTTCACCGATTTTAATATAAAAAAATCCTAAGTGTTAAGGCAGTTGAGTGTCATATTGACTTAGTGTGATAGTTGATTTTTGTCAACTTGGCACAAACCTAGATGTATCTAGAAGAAGATATCCCCACTGAGAAATTGCCTCAATTAGGTTGGTATTTGGGCCTGTGTGGGGGGGGGGGACCATTTTCTCGACTGTTGATTGATGTTGGAGGGTCCACCTCAGTGTGGGTGGTACCATCTCTGGGCAGGAGATCCCAGGAAGATAAGGAAAGAAGCTGAATTGAACCTGGGAGCAACAGCAAGCAGCTTTCCTCCACAGTTCCCCTCAGTTCCTGTCTCGACTTCCCTCAATGTCTGGGCACGTAAGCCAAATAAACCCTTAGCTCTCCAAGTTGCTTCTGGTCATATTATTTGCCACAGCAGAAAGCAAGCAAGGATACTTGGAATTTTTTCCTTTCTTGGAGAAAGGGTAATGGGTCATCTTCTAACTCTTGGCATCTTAGACAAGAAAGAAATGCCTAAAGAACTCAAAGAAAATATGCCAGATCTTCACAGAAGCACCCTCTCAATTCTATTCTTCCATGTCGTCTATGGCCTCTTCCTGCCATTACAACCATGACCTTGACCTTTTAGCCTACAGAAAGGTTCTAAGCCAGAGACACAGGGTGTTCAGCTTGCATAATAGCAAATGAAGGCTCCAGGAAGTCTTAGAGGGAATTGGAGGAGAAAAAAAAAAAAAGACTTCAGTGCTTTTAAAACATGCCTATGTTGCTCGAGCACTGGGCAAGACCTTACAAAACGGGGCTCCTTGTCCTGGTCTTTAACCACCTTAGATGGGGTGTGGAGAAAAACTGCACTTCATAGGGACTTGAAATCTCTGTAGCTCTCTCCTGCAGAGGGACCAATTTGCTAAAAGAATCATCCTGCTCTTGGGGGGCGGGTCTTTGGAAGAACAACGTCTAATTTGGGTATTTCAGTTTAAGAGTCAATAACTCCCCCTTTGGCTTCTTCCTGCAGTTCAGAATCAAGGACCAGGAACTCAAGCTCTTACGCACATGGCTATCATGTTGCATTTTTATGCTGCTCGAGTGGCTAACCCTCCTTGGAGGGCAAGAGGATTAGGTAGTAAATACTGTCTGATAAATATTAATTGAGAATCCTCCTGTGCATGATACCATGTGTTCCAGTAGGCCCAAGGCTGGGGGAGATGCGGGGGCCTGGTCAGAAGTTTCAGACACTGTCTATTTGCCTTCTCAAAGGACAGCTGAATGAATAACAGCCACTGGATTTAGACCTAGCTTCTGCCTAAGCACTCGAAAGCAGGGGACCCAGGCAAAAAGAAGCAGGAAGAAGTTTTCACAGCCAAGAATAATAGAGACTGGCAGGGGAAAGAACCCAAGGCAGAAAATGAAATTTCCTCTGAGGAACAGAGAGAGAAAGGGAAGGGAGCTGATCAAGCCATCCCCGGCTCTAGTCTAAGTGTCTCACCCCTCCCGGGGGTCCACATCGGGTGTCACTGAGGTCACAGCCCAGCTCAGCAGATTTGAGAAACTTCCAGAAGTCTCAAGTTCTTTTGGGGTACCGCTGTATTCTTTTCATGTGGGCTTTGCATTTGTTCAAGTGCTTTATCTGGGGGCGGAAGGTTTATTACTCTAGGGTGACATTTCTTCTAATGGACAAGGCCTCCCTTAGGGAGGATTGTGCAAGGAGCAGGATTTGTTCTGGAGACCCCTCCCCAGTCCTAGTCCCCTCCTAAGTACTCTTTACCTCGATTTTGCTCAGTGACTTCCCAAGTTGCTATTCTTCCCCTCCTTTTGTTTACGAGGCAGCCTTACACACTGGGGGTGGGGTGGTGTGTGTGTGTGTGTGTGTGTGTGTGTGTGTGTGTGTGTGTGTGTGCCAGTGTTTTCTAGGGCCTATATGACATTTACGACTGAAAAGAAGCCCCAACGTGGCCATAGATAGAGAGGGATCTTCTCATGCTGGCTGACTTTTGCTTTATTTTTTCCTTTTGAGAAAAATTAATGACCAAAGCTGTTAACATTTCCAAAAAGATCTTATATAATTCTACTAGGAAATAAAAGTCTATTTATCTGTTTTATATTTATCTTAACATAAGTAAATAATATAAAAATAAAAATGCCCTAACATAAAAATAAAGGCTTCCCCTGAAGGCTTCCATATAAATGTGGCTGAGTGAATAGATCTATTAATCTTGGTGTCAACCCTAAACTCCATTGAAATGATATTAAGTAAATAACGTACAAATAAAGAAAAAGAGATTAGGAAACTGAAGGCCTATAGATATGGCTCAGTTTGTAGAATACATGCCCAGAATGCTTGAGACTCTGGGGTTTATACTGGGCACTACATAAAGCCAGGAGTGGGACTTCACACATCTGTCTGTCATCCCAGTGCTTGGGAGGCAGAGCTCCTCTCAGCTACCTGGCAAGTTCAAGGCTAGTCTGAGCTTCAGGAGACTTTCTTAAAAATAAAGAAACAAAACCAAGCAAAACGGGAAACGGGGGATGTCAACAAGATGGAAAGGAGATGCAGGAGAGACAAGGGTCTCCTGAAAGAGCGGAGGAAAGGAAAACTGCGGTCCCCTAAGGCTGCGGTTCTCAATCCCTCTGGGGTTGTGTTTCAGATATCCTGCATATCAAATGTTTATGTTATGATGCAGAACAGTAGCAAAATCACAGTTATGAAGTAGTAAAAACAATAATTTTATGGTTGGGGGGTCACCACAACACGAGGAACTGTATTAAAGGGTCACGGCATTCGGAGGGTTAAGAACCTCTGCTGTAAGGGAAAGCACACAGTAGGAGCTCCTTCACCCCACAGAAGCTCAGGATGTGCAGGAGTTAGAAGCAAAAGGTTCCTCTACAAACCAGGGTGTGGGTGGGCTTGAGCCTAGGAGGATGAGTTAAAATTCTGATTTAGGAGAAAGATTTTATGTTACTCACTATGCTATTCCTATAACAACATACCAAAGAGAATTAGAAAAAAAGCAGAATTTTTTTTAAACTTAATTTTTTTGTTTTTGTTGTTTTGTTCACAGTTTGGAAGTTTCTAAAGCATGCACAATTGTCTCCTTTGTTTTATGGCTTGTGGAAAACGAGCACCTAATGGCAGATCATGTGTGACAGAGCAAATCCAATTACCATACAAACCAGAGGGCAAGAAGAGGAAGAGGAAGGGGTTAGACTCCACTAACTTCTTGGAAAGGGCTCCTTCAGTGACCCAAGGACTCCTTATGGAGTCCCATCCTTTAAAGGTTCCAGAACTTTCCAATCGCTCTAGCTTGGGGACGAAGGCTTCAACACTTTCTGATCTAACGTACCAGATCCTCTGTTCTCAGCTTTAGCTGGGCAGCCAGGCAACTCACCCTTGTGCTAGCAGAAGACAAAATGTTCCCAGGAGAAGCTGCCGTGGGGAGCTCTGGTCTTCAGCCACAGTGGAGTAAATGCAGAAAGATCTCAGGGCAAGAGTCTCCACTGCTTGTGGAGGGCTCAGTTCAGTCTCAGCACTTAGACCCCAGAATTTAGCTATCGGGGTACACTGCTTCCTAGGGAACACTGATGCCCAATCCAAAGGAAACAGAAAAACATCTCGTAGCCACCGCCCTTTGGGTATCCCCAGTTGTGTGGCTGAATCTTTCCTGCTCTGTATTTTCCTTGTAAGCGAATCAACCACTAAGGGCGTCTCTCAGCATTGCCAATATTTTGTTTAATTTTTATTTATATGTATATGAGTGTATGCACGCCTGAGTGTGTGCACATGCACACATGTGTAGGGAGTTGGTTTGTACATGAGCACAGGCACTGCACAGACTGGTAGAGTGCATCAGATTCCCCTAGTGCTGGAGTTACTTGTATATCCCAACATGTATATGCCAATTTTTTTCCCCATTCACCTATTTATTGCTAAGGGACATAGAGCTTCCACATTTGGCTGCAGTAGATGCAGCTGCAAATGCTGGTATCTTTGCAAGACAGTGACTCTAGATCTTTGAGATAGAGACATTGAAGTGGGACTGTTGGATCCTATGACCACTCTTCTCTTTTGGTTTTTGAAGAGTCTTCATATAGTTTTCTACAATACCTCCCCTGTATCTGTCCCTGCTAGAGCTATACACTGCTTTCCTTGAGTACACCCCACCAGTGAGACTGGGGACGTCTTTTTGGTAGTAGCCGTTCTGACGGGTGTGAAGTGGTATTAAATTGGGCCTTTGATGTGTGTTTTCCTGATAATGAGCTAGGACGCACACACATCTTTTCTTTATTTTCTGTCCTTCTGTAGGCTTTCTTTGGGAAATGTCTGAGTCTTTGGCCTGCCTTTTTATACTGAGTTGCTTACTTTCTGATACTGGCTTGATGAGTTTCTTATGTCTTGAATATCGGCTCTCTTTTATCTTCCTTTGTGTTTTGACTTTCTACAGTGCTTTCATTTCTTCACCTTCTGTGTACACATCCCAAGCTTGTGCTTTGTCTTGTTATGGGGCTCACATACAGCACCCCGTAGTCCCCATAGCTTCCTTTTACGCTGTTGGCAGCTCAAGTTCGAGTACACACAAAAATCCTTCTCCTCTTGCCTCTGTTTGGTGTTTAGTGTTATACTTTATATCCTTTTATATTCTTATCAAAGTCTTCCGGCCTCATACTTTTATGGCTTTCATCTTTTAGCCTTCATAGAACAGGTGAAAATTATTTAGATATCACAATTGCAGTATTGGAGTATCTGAATTTGGTTATGTATATGTCTTGGTTAGCTTTAGCTGCCAACTTCTTTGAAAGTTGACAAGGGAATCTCAGCTCAGGGATGGCCCAGATCAGCATGGCCTTCGGGCATGTATGTATGGGATTGTCTTGATGGTTACCTGATGTGGAATAGCCCATCCCACTGTGGGCAGCAACATTATCTGGGCACATGGTCCTGGGCTGTATAGGGAAGCTAGCTCAGCATAGGAAGCCTGCGTATGAGCTAGAAAGCATAGTTCTTCCATGGTTTTTACTTTAGGTTCTTGCCCCGACTTACCTCAGTGGTGAACCTGGAAGTATAAGTTAAGAAAAAAACATCCTTAAGTTGCTTTTGGTCGGAGTATTTTATCATGGCAACAAAAAAAAAAAAAAAAAAAAAACAACAACAACAACAAAAAAAACAAATGGAAGACGATTCTTCCCTTTACCAGCACATGACATCTTTCTACGTGCTTTTATTTTCATTTATATCTTGGATTTTTTTTTTTTTTGTATCAGAGAGGGTAATGGTTATGATTAGAAGTGAATTTATGTTTTATTACTCATTACTTTACTTTATTGAGCAAATAGCACTTCCCGCATGTGCAAGAATAAACAGATTCCATTTGCTTGTGGCCTTCCCTTCAGCTGCCTTAAGTACTGGGTGCCATTAATTTAAACTCAGTTATTAACCATCAAAGACTTAATAAAGTTTGCCTCTTTTTTCACTCTAATAGATAACTATTAGATTTTTTTTTTTCACTCTAATAGATAACTCTCAAGATTAGATAGCAACCTTGCACCTTTGAGGATGAATCTTACTAAACTGGACGTAGCAGAGTGTGCCTGCAATCCCAGCTCTCCGGGCTGGGGAGAAAGCAGAAAGCCAGCTACCAAGTTGAGCCAAACCTCTTTACAAATTGAGCTCCAGGCCAACCAGGACTCCTAGTAAGATCCGGTCTCAACAAAGCAAGGCAAACAAAACAGAATGAATTACCAATGAAAACATTAAATAGAGTTCCAGAAAGATATTGCTTTTGTGTGGAGGATGTGTTATCCACATCTTTTCTCTCTCTTCTTCCCCTCATCTCTCCCTCCCTCTCCCCCATACTCACACAACTCTCTCTCTCTTTTGCCATAGCCTGCATGGCTTGGTCCTGGAATCCTGACTGCAGAGACAAGGGGATAAAGAAAGAACAGACACAGACAGAAAAGTCGCAATCAGGTAGGCCATGTGCTCAGATGGAGATTTACCACCAATAACAGCCACTGAAAATCAGTGAGTTTATTTTATACATCTGAATTGAAAGGGAGAGTTTATGGTATACAACTGAATAAGGAGGCAGGTTTGGTTAACCTTAGTAGGAGTCCTCTGTACGGAAGCAGTCTGAGGCTGCAGTCATGGTACAAGAAGAAGCTGTGGTTGATAGTTTCTGCATACACTGTCAGTTTTTTGTTACCTCTGATCTTCACCTGGGGCACTGATATTTCTACGGACCTGAGGCACTGGTGTCTTTGATATGGCTGTGCTCATGTCAACAATACACAACATTTAAGTCTTTATCTGCTCCTCATCCACTTTCCTGTTTGAGATGGGAAGTTCCATATTTCTCTTGTGAGGTATTGATGGGAGGGGGTGTCCTTCTCCACAATTCAATGGTGCCCCCTGTCTCTCTACTCGAAACACTGGGATACAACCGAAGACACTGAGTCTCGTGGGACTAGCACACAGGTGAAATGAGCTTCATGTTTCTGATGGTAGGCCACACTTTCGGCAGCACCTCCACTGTCAGCTTCCTTACCTGGCCATCACATTGCTACCCACTGCTCTCCCTAAATCTTCTCTGGCCTTGAGAGAAGAGGTGTGTGTTCTTGTACATATCCATCTTAGGATTGAGAAAAGACCTGGCCCTTCAATTCTGGCAGGGCCAAGAGTTGAGTCTGCTGCTTCTAAGGAGATTGAAGCAATGGCTGGGAACAGAGGAATGGAACAGACATGGAGGGATAGCATTGTACAAGCTACAATGGCCTTTGGCGTTAGGAAATATCTTCCTGTCCATGACCTAAATCTCTGTGACTAAGAGTCACAATGTCCACCCTCCCTGGCGTCATTTGGGAGTGCTCTAGATATCTTTCAAACTGATTCCAATGTGAGAGAATGGGATGCACTAATGCTTGCACATAAGGAGGTTGGCCTTTCTCACTTTGGGGAAAAACCTTACTCTTTCTGATAGGGCCATCCCACAGTCCTTATTCTAAGAGCATGTTTGGACCCTATTCTGCAGAAAAGAGTCTCCACACACAACGCCAACGGTAGAGGAGAGAATCAACTTGTTATCAATCTCCACGTGAGCACCACAGCATGAAAATCCCCTCCCCCAATCATGTCTAAAGTAACTGAAGATACTTAGAATGCTAGCCCACTACCTTCTCACAATGCTGGCTTTCTAAATAAAATACAACATGAAGATTCAAACCCTGGCTTTTGTTTATGTGGTGGACAGTGCAGATCATATACATATCTTCACATCTATGGTTGAGGTTGTGGGTCAACATTAGAACAAATAAAATTTGGATGATCATATTCCCTGAACTCTGGCTGATTTTACTTAATGCCATGTTATCACTCCTATAAGAAAAGATTCAATTACCGATAGCTGGGGACTCTTACTCCAAACTTATACCTGCCTAACCCAGGGGGGACCAACAGATAAACCTCCATATTAGTGGGGGGTCACTATCCCAAGAGTCAAGTATGCACCCCATGCAGAAAGCTCTGGGAACCCACATAAACGTTTACCTCGGGTCCAAAGCTAGCTATGTTTTCCCTTCCTAACCTCAGTCACATTTTGGAATTGATTTGCCCAGGCATGTGTACAGGGAATGGCACGGTAGACCCTGAGTCCACCTGCCCAACCAGCACTATGGGAGCGAAAGGCCACCTTACCTTGTTGTTGAATTCAGATCATGTCCTGCTCTAAGTGGCTCCATACTGAATAAACAATATTTTTTATTTGTTTATTTGCTTTGGGTTTGTTTGTTTTTAGACTGTGCTTTTTCCAAAGAGGCTCAATTTTACAGGCAGCTTATGAGTCCATCTTGAGAATGGAGGATATCCTTGTACCTACGTGGATATGTGAATGACACCATTGATCTGGTATGAGTAGAAACAAGTAACTTATTCTTGGAAATGAGAAGAGTGCTACAATATCCATGTTGTATCAGGGTGGAACTGGGACTGCCGTGGCGCATGGCCACAGAGGCACACTAAAATCCAACCAGGAAAGTCAGGGATAAGAATCTAAGAGGAGATGGCGAGAAACTCCCTAACATGGACCCCATAAAGAAGTGGATACTTAACATTGCTATGGAAATGGTTTCCTTCAGTCTGTCATCTGCCCAGTGTGTGTGCGTGTGTGTGTGTGTGTGTGTGTGTGTGTGTGTGAAGAAAGCCACTGACCTTACTGTTGACCTCACGTATCTATCCTCTTACCAGCTCTTTATCTCTCTGCTCTCTCTTTTCCTCTAGACCCCCATCTTACCCCTCTGCCTCTGCAGCTAGACTCAAGTCCCCACTTCACCTCTGACTTCTCACCATCCACCAGTGGCCACAGCAGCTTCCATTTGTAATTAATTACCTCAAGACCAGATTCTGTTTACATTTCGGTCAGCTTCCCTGCTTCTCGGGTCTCCTGAAACCTCTTGAACTGTGCTTCAGCCTCTTAACACTTTGTAGCCATTCTGCAACATATCGATAGACGATAGACGCAGGAATATTTACTCTGTACTGCAGAACATATGGTCTGAGAGTTAAAATTAGTAATTAAGAAGTTTCCGTGTTTACCTCAGCCATGTTTATCAAGGAAAGGGGGAGAATCTAAAAAGTTACTACCAACAAAACTGCCATACATTCTGAATTTGTTGCTAGCCAATAAGTTCTCCCATTGTGGAAAGGTTCCACCATGTTTGACTGTTTCTGACAGCGAGTGCTTACAACCCTGTTCTATCTGGCTCCGGATGAGTGAGGAATATCAGTAGAAGTGACATTGTCAGTGGCCATGTGGTGGGTCAGAGTCTCAAAAGATCCTTTTAGAGACATCTGCTCAGGTTAAATCTGGATTCCTCCTCCCACTGCCCCATAGTTTAGTTAGAGTTTCTATTGCGCCATGACCACTGCAGCTCTTATAAGGGAACATTTAGTTGGGGCTGGCTTACAATTCAGTTAGTCCATTATTGTCATTGGCAGGAAGTATGGTGGCATACAGGCAGACATGGTGCTGGAGAGGTAGCTGAGTTCTATATCTGGATCAGCAGGTAGCAGGAAAAGAGAGTGAGATGCTGGGCCTGGTGTGAACATCCAAAACTTCAAAGCCCCACCCCTCCAGTGACACACTTCCTCCAACAATGCCAGACCCACTCCAACAAGGCCACACTTCCTAATAGTGCAACTCCCTGTAGGGGCCATTTTCACTCTGAAAGAGCAGGTACCAAGTCTTTGTGGGGAACCTTTCTGTTAACCCCACCACTACCTGTCAGTGCAGATAGCAGAAACTTTCTGTACCGTGGTACGATGGCAGGCCCACCTGGCACCCCTTTTCCAGATCAGGTGGTACAAAATGATGCCATCCCCCAAGTAATGATAGTTGCTGGCATATTGTCTTGCCTAGTTTTGGGTTCCATCAGTAAGATGGTGTTTGAATTCCATCAGGGCTTCCCTTCTTGGCACCCCGTCCTCTGGGAGCATCTCCTAAAGTGAATGCATGCCCATTTTCTGACACCGAGTTATTAGTTCAGTGAAGAGTAGTTTCTTAGGTTATTTTTTTGGATAATAGATGGCTGGATGGTAGCCAAAGAATTTGGAATGTCCCATATATATAGAGAGCCATCTCTTCTGTTATTTCCAGATGACTTAGACAGTAAGGGGATCTTAGAATGGACATGGGGCATATACCTTGGCAATGGCTGGGACACAGCTCAGTGTGGCCAGCTTCAGCAGTTAATCAGTGCATTTAAAAATCTGCTCATCCATGGTCTGAGCCTCTTCCTGGCCTCCTTTTGCTCCTATGCTCACTGTAGCCTCTGAGTTCTGATTGGCACCCAAGACCAACACCCGTCCTCACTAGCAGGTTCCACACTACTGGTTTGGGGTCCAGGGCAGTCGGAACCCCACATCTAGCAGCCTACTCAAACCCCAACATTACCTGCAACATTCAGCCTGCAGGATGTGCCCAGGTCTGACAGTCACAGAAAAGAATTTCATGACAAAGCAGTGTAAATCTGATTGGAATATATTAAAAGGGTTAATGTAGATTTAAGCGTGGGGCTAAACAGAGAGAATGGTGCTCAGGTAAAAGAGTGCATGTACTACGTGTGGCTTCCTTAGATACTCCCACCCAAGCGCCTTTTCACATAAACAGTTTGGTGCTCCTGAAGTTACATCTCAAAAGAGTTGCTAAGGAGCTTCATGAGATCCCAGGGCAGTTCCCAAGAGTGTTTACTGTTACAGATTAAGGTAACACCCTAGATCACAGGGAATTTGCACAAGGAAGTTAAGATGCGTTTACTATCAACGAAGTGTAGAGTCCTGTTTGGAGAAGATTTCAGATTTCTGGCTGAGAAGGCGGTGAGGTCATAACTTAATGTTTTGAGCAGTTTGTTGATGTTTTAATATTGAAGTATGTCTGTGCGAAAGGATTATTGTTTTGATGAAGTCAACCCTTCATAGAAAATGATAATTGTGCTAGAATTCATTACTCTTGGCTGGTGAGAGACTGTCACCCAGACCCTGGGGTGACAAGGTTTTCTTTATGCTCTGCTAGATTTCCTTCTCTTTCCATGCTACCTGCTCCTGTCCAGGCAAGATCAACTGGACTAGGCTCCTTTTACACGTGGCAGAATGCATTGATTGGTAGTGTGTGTGCATGTGTGTGTGTGTGTGTGTGTGTGTGTATTTAGGATTTCCTTCCAGGAAAAGGAGGGGAGGATTCTCATGTTGTCTAGCATAGTATCTGGAGCATGGTGGTTGCCCAGTCAGAACTTCTTAATGAGAAGCAGCAAATGATCAGAATCTAATGAGAGGCACAAAAGCAAAAAGGAGGTCAGGAAAGGCTCCCCGCTGTGGGAGGCATTTCTGTGTCCTTCACCAAGTGCAGGGGAGCTTTTGGAGTGAACATCTTCTTAAGTGGCTGATGCACATTGCGTAGCATAATCGTGGGATATTATATATCTTGTGGAATGTTGACTGGAGTGTTTGGATCAATTAGGAATTGTCACTGAAGTCGAGTGTAGGCAAACAACACCATCTAGAAGTCCTTGAGTCTTCTTTCACTAAAATTATCTCACAAAAAAAACCCTAGGTTGATTCCCTCAGCCTGTGTAGAAGCCAGCACCTTGAACTTTAGGTGGAGAAGTTGGCTTGGCCCCAAAACATGCCGCTGTCATGAGAGCTCAACAAAGCTACCTCAGCAACCCTATGGGTTCTCACTGTGATCATACTAACTGCGTTAATTAGGGTTGTCCAGAGAAATTGTATCATAGGAACCCCTGAGAATTGGGACCATCCATGTCTAAAACACAAGATAGGGGTCCCACTTGAAGCAGAGAGAGAGAGAGACAGTCACCCCTTCTGCTCTTCTGTTCTAGTTAATCCCTCCACAGTGAAAGTAGTCTTCAGCCAGCATGCTGAGCTACATGGTAACGTCTTTCAGAAGCATTATCACTCTCAAACCAGGAAGTGTTTTACTGGCTGTCCCAGTACACCTGAGCCCAGTCCAACCACACATAAGATGGACCGTCCCTAATCCTTTGTTGATGGTCAGGCTCAGAGTGCTTTGGGATAAAGAAGATAACTTAGGATTTGTCCCTTTCACTCAGCCAAGTGTCAGCCGAACTTACCTGCCCTTCCCCCACCTCTGTATTTAGCCTTCTCCTCTTTGGTTGAGAATGAGCTTTTGGCCATGACAGAGGGCAAAAGGGCACAGTGGCCACAGTGTTCAGCTCCATGTTCACATGAACTAAACCAATAAGCTCAGAAGGAGTGCCATGCCTTCCCCACCCAATGCAGACACCTGGGATTCTAGAAAGTCTCTTTCTCTCTCTGGTCATGCTTTGGAGCGATTCACACTAGCCAGGGGCATGTGTGTGTGTGTGTGGGGGGGGGGGGTCACACACTCATTCTTCCTGAGATATGGGTAGGAAGTTAGAACTGGGAGTCCTATCCAGAAGTTTAGTGAGGGACAATGAGCTCTGGATGGATATGGGGTAAAAAGGCTGTTGTCAAAGAGCCAGAGAGGAGAGAAGTTAGAAAAAGCAAATAACAGGTATCCTCCAGATTAGGGGTGAGGGGAGGCACAGTAAGTCTGGAACCGAAAAGGAATAAGCAGAACTTGAGGAATTCTGGAGCCCAGGACAATGTGTGCAGGAGCCTTGCTGCAGGCTTGGAGGCCTTGAATGCGCAGGCACAGCAGGCTGTGGTCAGCATCAGCCAGGCCTTGAGTCTGGAGATAGCAGGAGCCAAAGCGTTTCCCAGGTGAGGGCTAGTGCACATTTCTTGGCTTAGAACAACAAGGGGATGGATCTTTGGTGTGCTGACTTCATGGTTTCAGATTTCTCGAAATCCCCCTTCTTCCTCCCTCTTTCCCTCCTTCCTTCCCTTCCTTCCATTTTCTGAGAGATGAGTTTATGCCACCCAGGCCGGTCTGGAACACTTTCATGTAGCTTAGAATGGTCTTGAACTTCTGACCCTCTGTCCCCTGCCTCTGGAGCACTAAGATTGTAAGTGTGTCGCCCTCCACAACCCGTGAATGCAGTGTTGAAGGTGGATGCTAGGTGACCCACTAAGCTCAAGCCCAGCCCATGGCCCTTTCCCCACTACCCTGGGAGGTTTCTCTCCCATCGATCAGGAAGGAAAATGGCCAGTTTAGCCAAAGGAACTCTTCCACTTACACTGAAACCCTGGAGATATTTATTGAATTCAGAATAGCGGTCTGCATTGTGAAGTTGTTAGCTCTGATGGAGCCCTGTGGGCACGGAGTTTGCTGCTGAAGATTCGGAAACTCAAAAGCGAGCAAAGGGACTGCAGAGAATTGGAACTCAGCTGACAGGAAAATCTGGAATCTGTTGATTTTTATAAGAGTGGAAAGAAGTGTGGTTTTTGTTTTTTGTTTTCCTAGTGTAACCCCAAGGCAAAGTTTTACTGTAGCAATTTCTATCAAACTTTATGGATTTGTTTTCTAGGGATGGCTACCAAGACTGAATAGGAGCAACTCCTTGGGTGTATTAAGAAAGGGTCTGAAGCTCAGCTAGAGAAATGGCACTATAGGACAGGATTAGAAGGAAACTCCCTGAATCACAGAGATAGCTCACAGCCATGTCTACACGTGTACCCCTGGCAATTTAAGAATCTCATTCCCAAGGATTAATCCCAGGGATTAATTACAACAAAGCGGGGAAAAAAGACGTCATATGTCATAAAGATATTCTTAGAGGGTGCAGAGACAACTCAGTGGTGGAGAGATTATATTGCTCCTGCAGAGGACCCCAGTTTTGTTCCCAGCCCCCAGTGGGAGGCAGCTCACAACCACCTGTAACTCCCATGTCTCTGGCTTTGATGGACACCTGCGTTCATGGGTACAGCATCCCCCCTCACACATATGATTAATTAAAAATAAAAAAATAAAGTGAATTAAAAGAATATGTTCCTTTCATACAGTATAACACAGCAGTAATTTGTCTACAGCAAGGAATGGTCATTGTCAGAATGAAATTCTCATCCACAGAGAGCACTGTAGAAATCAGAAAGAAAGATACATAAAAAGAAGACAATATATCTATGCAATAATTATAGTCAAGCAAATAATGCAGACACCATGATACCATGGCCATGCATGTTTGGGTGCACAACGGGGCTATTTCTCCCATGTTCATTGCCATGTAGAGCCTTGTGATACAGATACACAGCAAACACTTCTGGCCATTTGTTGCTAGCTTTAGATGTTTTTCTAATAAAATAACTTTCCAAAGAAGGAATAAAACTAAAACAAAAAGAACGAGATTTGCCAAAAGTCAATATGCTGATTTCATTTCTCCAAGAAATAAGGATTTATTTTACTTCCTCTAGTTGGCCCCATGTCCCACTGAGGCTAAGACTGAATAACTCTAAGGACTCAGGCTTCCATTGCACTTCTATGGATGTACTTACCCATCAACACCACACTGCCTGCCTCTGTGTTGACATTCCCAGGCTGGGACTTCTAACATTCTATAAACACTCTTATTTATTTTTCTTTTAGAGATTGTTGATTTACCCCAAAGCAAAACTTTTCCTTTGGTTGAATGTGACTGCTAACTAACTAGATATGCTCAACATTCAGACCTGATGCCTAGGGACATGACTCCCAGGAGTGAGTGATAGGCAGGTGGAAGGCAGAGGTCAAGGAGACCTCAGCTGTTGACTCTGGAACAGATCTCTGAATAGGCGACCAAGTGACCAATTACTGTATAACTTCCCTAACTTCAAAAACTCTCCCACTAGTCTGTAATCCCCCCAAACAATAATTATTCTGTTTTTTTCCCCCTCTGAGACATACAAAGGCACCCACAACCCTCCATTAGGAAATTAAAGTTTATTTTCAATTTCCTTGGGCTAGGCTAAGGCAGGGAGAAAATTAACAGTCTGCAGCATGTCTGAAACTAGACAAGCATTGAAAATGTGGCAAGGCATCACATTGTAGAGAAATCACCCAAAGACAATGCAACATTTAACTGATAGTGATCTCAGAAGATGTGTTCAGGGAGCAGGCACTGGATGAAGCCGAGAAGAAAGGACAGGGGAGGAGATAACCGGAAGTGATTTGGGTCGTTGGAAAAAGCCATGTTGTAGCCTTCCACACCAGTGCAATATCCTGGACAATATAGCATCTGCCCAGTTCACTGGATCCAAATACCTCAAATACTTGCCCCTCCCCCACCCCGTAGTCCCATGTAGTTGGCTCACGGTAAAACATTTGTTTTCTATGCTTTCTTTATTTCTCACCCACAGAGCTTCTGTTCCTTGCTATTTCTTTGGAATGACATCAGTCTTCTTGCTGTTTGTAAAAAAAAATCCTATTTGCACAAATCTGGTCTATTCATTTCTGTTGAGTTTCTCCCAAGAGCATGTGCTGCTTGCTGCCCGAGACACAGGAGAGTGAGCTGTAAGGAATGGTCAGGGAGAAGGAGCGATTCTACAGGCAGTTACCAGCCACCGTTATGATTTGTGCTCCCAAAACACAAAGGATGGGCCTGCCCCAGGCCTGGCAAGACTTTCTGGAGGAGATGACATTATATATAATGTTATGTATCATGTTGTATATATATTGTCATACACACATACAAACACACATAGGTTGATTATATCTGTAGACACAGAAATGAAAATGATGTGGATGGATTTAAAGAGCTATGGTCTACATAGGTCTCAGTGTTAATTCTCATACTCTTAAATATGTGCTGGAAACAAGACCAAATCGATTAGTCATGCTGTCTGTACCAGAAGTTTTATGAGGCAGGCGATGGATGATACTTTGTGTTTGTTCCAATTTTTGTTTGCAAGTCACAGAAACCAAGCCTGGTGAAATTAAGCAAAGAGGAATTTTCAAGGCTCCTATAAGATAGTCAAAGGATCTGTGGAGGGCTATGGGGGAAAGAGACAGAGAAAACAGGGGCAGAAAGCAACAGTTAGCCACAGGACCCTCAGTCACAGCAAATGGAATTGGCCTACCTCTGGGGGTTTGCAACATTCGCTCACTTTTCAAGGCTCTGTGAAGGGCACCTGGCTCACCAAGCCGAGCTAATATGCACTGTGTGATCTGTAAGATGAAAGGGGAGGAAATGCTTCATTTGATTTCGAAGTGAGAAATGGGGCCCTTCCTTATGAATGTAACCCAACAGAGAGCATTCCCCACCCAGGCAAGGAATGAAGATTTAGTCATCAGGAAGACCCGCAAGCATCCTTTATCTCCTCGGTACTGAACGCTATTGTATTACCTGACTCCTGCTTTCCACTGTATCATAAAACTACTGAACACCCTCCTGCTAAAATCTGGAGCACTTTGATAATTACCTCCTTCAGCTGAATTCTCCTGAAACAGACTTTCTGGATGGAGGAAAAGAACCCACGTGCACACTTTCTGAAAAGTCACCTTGGTTCCTGAGCGGCTCTGGGGTGCATGCCGCGTGCCCAGACTTCCGCCATAAGTTTGCTCATCGTGGACAGGACCACTTTCGGATATCCTCACGTCCCCTCTTCTCTGACCTGACCTCTTCTGCGCAGCCCGGACCTCATTTTAAACATTGGTTCTTTGAAGTCAAATGCCGAGTGGCAAAAAGAACGCTTCAGTAAATACGTTGTTTGTTTTCTTGAGTTTATTCGTGATAATTACCTTCATTGATTTTTCTTCTCCATTAATTTGATTAATCCTGGGGTCTGTTCCTTTAATAGGCTGCAGAGAAGAGATTTCTCTTTCTGTTCTGGAAGGCCGGTGTTGACAAAACAGAGGATGTGTCTGAAATAGCAAGAGATTGGGTTGCAGAAGGGAACCTGTGGGGTTGGCACACATGCTCTCTGAGCAAGTGGCCAGGCTGAGGTTCTCTGCAATTTCTCTTCCAGACCCCCTGTTTAAAGGCAGTGCAAGCCCCTGTTGGTTCAGGAGTGTAAGTCTTAGAGTTCTTCAACTGAAATGACCATGAAGGCCAGGAAGTCCAATACTCTGTGACCTTTCTACTAATTTAGATAAACAGTTTCAGAAACAAATTGAAAGGCATGAAGAATATTAGAGCCCAAGCTTTCTTTTTTTTTTTTTTTTTTTTTTTTTTTGGGTTTTTCGAGACAGGGTTTCTCTGTATAGCCCTGGCTGTCCTGGAACTCACTTGGTAGACCAGGCTGGCCTCGAACTCAGAAATCCACCTGCCTCTGCCTCCCGAGTGCTGGGATTAAAGGCCTGCGCCACCAGGCCCGGCTCAAGCTTTCTTTAAGAGAGCAACAAACACTAGAAACCACAAAGATGGCCTAGTGGTTAAGACCACTGCTTGGTCTTGCTGAAGACCTGGCTTTGGTTCCTAGCATCCCCAGAGTGGCTCATAACTACCTGTAATGTCAGCTCCAGGGGATCCAGTGCCCTCTTCTGGTACCAATTATGAATGTGGAGAATATACATATACAAAGGCAAAATACTCATACACATAAGTAAAAATGAATCTAAGGAGGAGTATACCCTGGATAGTCTCTAAGGAATGCATGGTGAGGGTTTAAAGGAAGAGACTTTGTGACAATTGAAATACCATCTGTTAAGCAAGAGGCTTTCCCCCCTTTATTTTTAGTTCTAAGAATTGAACTCAAAGCACTGAGCATTTTCTACAAGTGCTCTACCACTGAGCTATATCTCTAATCCCACCACAGGTTGGCATATTTTACATGGTGCACTAATTAAATAGATACGGTAGGATATATTTGCCCACACTCACAGGCATGTATTATGCAGAGTAGATTCTACTCTGAACTATGGATTGTGCTTAATGAAAATCTATAATTAGTAAGCCATCAAGATATCTCTGGTTGAAGATATTTACCTCTGAGCCTGACAACCTGACTTTGAACCCCAGCTCCATGGCAGTGGGAGAGAACTGACTCCTTCCTACAAGTTGTCCTCTGAACGCCACATATGTGTTGTGGCATGCAGGAGCATGCATGCCAGATAAATACACAAATAGATCAAAGTATGTCATTATTGCATTATTAATAGTAAAAAATAACTGTGAAAGCCATGTTGGGTAGGGAGTGGTATATGGGGACTTTCTATCATCTGGTAGAATTTTCTAGGAATTTAAAATGGTTCTAAATATGTTAGTCAACTGGAGCTAGGGGAGGGGGAGGCAGCTCAGGTAGTAAGCTACTTAACTGCATGAGCATAAAGTCCTGAGTTTTAAGCCCCAGCACTCCATAAAAAAATGCTACAGTTGGTGACTCTAAGATGCAGGGAGATTCCTAGATCTCATTGGCTAGGTAGTAAAGTCGAACCCATGAGTTCTTGGTTCAAAAAAGAGACCCTGTCTCAAATATCAAGGTAAAATTTCAGGTTACTTGGTCTTCTGAAGTCCCTAGGAGGCTCCCCATGTTTCTGTGGGTGACCCTTTCCCCCCTCCCCTATGTACATGAGGCAGCTCTAAGTTCACTCGGTAGATTAAAAATACCAAAAAGGTGTGCATGGAATTGGGAGGGAAAAGCGGTGGTAAAGTACAAGGAGAGTTTGTAGGGAAGGGGTGGGAGGTGGCTTTGATGAAAACACATTATACTGAGGTATGAAATTCTTAGACAGTGAATATTTTAAAAGAGAAAAAATAGATTTGCATGATCAAGAAAGAGATCTGGCATTGGTCTCCGGTCTCTACTTACACTGGCACACTCAGACACCTCCATACACATATGTACACATCTACAAAAAATACATACTGTATATATGTGCGCATGCATAAAATAAGATAGGTCACTTAAAAATCAGGAAAAGACAAAAACAAAAAGCAAAACAAACCAAACAAACAAACCAAAACCCAGGAGTAATAGTTACTTTGCTAGAGCTGTGGTAATAGACTCTGTCCAAAATCAACTCTAATAAAGAGTTGCACTGGCTTACTATTCCAGAGGCAGAGTCTCTAACTGTGGGAGCACTGTGGCAGCAAACAACTAGACTAGAACCCTGAGAGCTCACATCCTCAGTCACATGAATAGAGGAAAGAAAGCGAATGGAAGGGTGGTGAAACTATAAACTCTCAAAGCCCACCAGTGATGTACTTCCTTCAGCAAGGCTCCACCTCCCAAAGGTTCCATCGCCTTCCAAACATCACTAACTGGGGACTAAGTGCCCAAATACCTAGGCCTGTGGGAGATATTTCTCACTCAAGTCACCATAGGGAGAAAAGGTGAATTCAGGTCTTGACCAGGACTCTGGGTCCTACGTAGTCATCCCCTGGCTGTGTGGCCTTGGAGAATTCTCTTCACTTCTCTGGAATTCACCAGACAGTCAGGCAGACCATTTTAAGAGCTGCCTCCTTTGGATAGCCCAAGACCTTGATAACTTGCCTCGAGTATTTTTCTTTTCTTTTCTTTTCTTTTCTTTTCTTTTCTTTTCTTTTCTTTTCTTTTCTTTTCTTTTCTTTTCTTTTCTTTTCTTTTCTTTGATCCTTGCCTTGACTTCAAGTGTCAGTCCTAATGGAAGCACGTCTTTTGCTCTGCTCTCTGGTAGGAAGTAACTGAAAGAATAAATACAAACACCTTCCCCTTGCATCAGGGCTCAGAGTCTTCTCTTGAGCATTTAAAACCAAGACAGAAGTCAGGCAGGAGGCAGGCTGAGTTCTTAAAGAGAACGTCACTTTTTGCCCATTTGTACAGTTTATTTAATAATGCTCTATCATTGTCAAATGCATTCCTACTTGCCGACATTTACACAATGGATTATAACAGTATTGTTTTATTGTTGGTCCTTATTCACTGGTGCATGTGTCAACTTTTTAATGGGCTTAAGTGGCTTAGTAAATATTAAACCAAGGACTAGAGAGAAGTCCTGACTTTGGATCACTGTGTGAGCAGCCACCTCTCTAGGTGTCTGTGCTGAGGTGACTGTGGAGCTCTGACCAGTGGGATGGTCTCCCAGCCATGTGGCCTCACATCCAGGTGATGGTGTCCCCTCTCAGGATGGTGGCCCATGCTGACAGCTATGGTCTTGAAGGAATGTCATACTCTTTGAAAAGTTTGCACAATGCAGACTCATTTCCTACATTCCTGAAGTAAAAAAATATGGCAATGCCCCAAATTGGATCATGTCCAATCATGGAGATAAAATATTCCTTAACTCATTTTTTTCCTAAAGAAAGACTGAGATGATATGTATGTTTATATTTGTGTGCTTTGAGCAAACCTCATTAATGTGAACAACGTGTGAGTGTTCTGAGACAGAGCAGCTCATTGGTTCATGCTAGTCTGCACTGTAGTTTGTTATGAGTCAGCAGGTTAGCACATACAAACATTGCTTCTCTGGGGTCTTCACATATGGGAGGACTCACTTAGATCAGCAACGATGATCACACAGGGCTGTACCTCAGCTTATACTCCTAAGCTCAGGACAGGCATCACTCATGGATGATGACATCCTTTTCTGCTGAGATTGCTGGCAGGGTCTCAGGGCTGCAAGATGCACCAGAATGCTCTCCCAGCCCAGCGGTGTCAGCCAGCTTCTCTTTGTGGAATGCCTGTCTTGTGGAGAAGTAGGAAGATTCTGTGTGTGTCTGAAGACAGTGACAGTGTACCCACATACATGAAATAAAAAAAAATAATTATTTTGTCTTTAAAAAGAAGATCTTGCTGGTCCCAGCAAATGACTGGTGAAGTTGGATCTATAAAGGGCGAAGACTAAGGTACCAAGATGAGGTACCAAGATGTTAAAGACTCCCATTTCTTTCTTAGAGGCTTCTCTGGATCTCTAAAGTAGAGCAGTGATCGATATGTATAGACCTATCTTTCCTGGAAAAGTGAGCATTAAATGAATCCATACAGAATTAGTCAGAGGGAGCAAAAACTGTCCCTTTTTCCTGTCACCCGGCTGGCTCTAGTCTGTGAAAGAGAAAGAACCTGAGAAATCTGTGGTGCCATTTAAGAAGAATGTCTCAGGAGCAGAAGGCAGACTGGATCCTTCCCACTACCTCTGCCACTTCTCAGCAAATAACGACACGAGAGTGAATATGTGGAGACTTGGAGAGGCATCTTCCTGCCTCAAAGACTCTGGAACCACCTATGGTAGTAGGCTTGGAAAGAGAGTAGCAGGGCTGGGTGGACAATGATGCTTATGGCTTTGGGGAAAAATGAGTTTTCCTACTGACTGGATAGTCCCAGAAGAGGACCTAAAGAACTTCCTAGAATGTGGCTATCTGATTCTTTTATCCAAGAGGCACTTTGATACATGATTGAAGAAGTCTTCCATGACCACCTAGGTAATTAGAGTGTCCCCTCCAATCACAGAACACCACCTGGTCTATTTTCTTAGTAGCACACACAGTATGAACTTAGTTTTCAGGTTTTAGTTTATTTGTTGACTTGAAATTGCCCAAGGTTGTTTTTGGTGATGGTGGTGGTAGTGGTGGTGGTGGTGGTGGTGGTGGTGATCAAGAGTGGAGACTGAGTGTCTAATGCATATAAAATAAGCACTCCTCATAGCATAAGCTAGTGTCATTGGACATAAGTTCAATGAGAGTATGGACTTGGTTCATTTTATTTGGCTCTGTTGCCAGTACCTGGACCACAGTAGGTGCCTAGTGAGATGATATGAGGGAAGTAAGCCTCATCCAACCGGGATCTCTAAAAGATAAGCAGCAGCTGGCTGGCTGTGATGCTGGTGCTCTCTGAAGCCCCTGACCTGGGAGCCAAAGCTTGTGTTAATAGGTGTGGTGGGAGGAAAGGGTCGGGACTACAAACCAGAACAAAACTGTGTCCTTCCTGGGATTCTGTTATGCCTACCTTTCCTTTTCTGCTCAACTGGGAAGCAACTCTGCTTTGTCAGTTTATTTATTCTTGGGGATTTCAGATAACAGTTTTTGATTATGTTCTGTTCCTGTCCCCCCAACTCCTCCCAGAGTCCTTTGATTCCCTACCCACCAACTTCATGGTCTTTATCTTTCTTAAAACAAACAAACATGGAGTTTGTTTTGTGTTGGCTGACTGCTTCTGAGCATGTGACTTGCTATGGAGCATGGTTGATATACCTGTTGTCACTTCATTGAAGAAAACTGATTTCCGCTCCTTCAGCTACTATCAATTGTGACTAGCTTCTTGGCTAGGAGTGGATCTTTGTGCCACTTCCTTCCTCCGTGCTGGACACTCTTCAGCTTGATTCATGCAAGTCTCGGGAATGCTGTCACTATCTGTGAATTCATATGTTCAACTGCTTTGTGTTTCACTCCTAAAATGCACCCCCTCTTCCGAATAGATTCCTGAACCCTGACGAAAGTGGTGGGGGAGATATAGACATCCCATTTAGACCTGAGCCTTCCAGCCTCTTATTCTCTGAAATATGTCCAGTTGTAGGTCTCTGTGTTAATACCATCTGCTGTCACAGGAAGCTTTTCTGATGATGGCTAAGTGCATAGATGTAGGGGTATAAAAAAATATGGCACCAGGAGCCATTTTACTGCCATGTCTATTTAGCAGAATGAACAGTAGTAGGTTGGGATGCAACCCTTTAGATGAATTCTTTCCTCCTCTCTCTCTGCAGCTCCTAATCTGTTGGAAAGTCACATGGGTGCCCAGTTGGTTCTGACTGATAGGCTGTCAGGGTGAGCAGTCTTCAGCTCCCATGCATTCCAGGCTTCAGGAAGAGCTTAAACCCTACCCGCATGGGCAGAGATCCTCTGGAAATAATAGAAACAGACATGCATTTGCTAGTGATGGCTAACTATATTTTCAAAGACTGAGACTCTAGATAAACCTGGGTAAAGCAGGTCATTTGCAAAGTCATTCATTCTTTATCCTTCTAAATAGAAACCCAAATGAGCATCCCACAAAGCCAGTCAAGATGGTGTGGGAAATTACAGCCTTTCTTTGCTGCAAGTTATACAGTTTTAAAAGTCATAAATAACAATCTCCTGTATTTGAGTAGATAGCACTCTGCAGTTTATAAGCACTTTTACCTGTATTATACAGTTTGATTGAAGGAAAGAGAAAGTGTCCTATAATCTTTAAACTACCAAAGTCATAAAGATGATAAATCTCATGTGTGTGCAGTAAATAAACAGATGCCTGTTTGAATTCAATGTGGAGATGAGTTGCTATGGCACACTCCACTTAGAGTCAGCGTTATACATGAAGGTCACATTGAATGATGGACAAATGTAACAGAAATTGGGAAGACTCCTTTGAGAACAAAATGGTCAAAAAAATGAAGTCAAGTCCAAGTGTAAGACTTGAGAAGCCCTAAGAAGTGAGAACCTATAAATGGAATTGCACCTATACACGTGTGCATATGTATAAACTAACTCAGGAAATTTAAAATGCTTGTTGTCCTCCTACCTTGGCAAAAGAAGTCTGACACTGTAGAAGGCCCAGTTGGAATGGACCATTCTTAGATAACTTAGGGTTCCTCGATGGGATGGATGTAAAAGGTTAAGGGAGTCTGACATGGGTGCTTGCCAATTTCTACTTGCAACTTCGTTTCACACCATGGATGCTTTGAGTTCAGGCAAGTATACAGCCAAGCCCTACATTGGATCTCCAACCATCATCAGGACTTTGGTTCCTTGAGAAGAGGTCTGCATGCCCTCAGGTGTGAACTTGGGCCATCCAGACAGAAAATTCTAGGGTACTGGGTCCTGTGGGAGAAGTGGCTCCAGGATCTAGGTGATATGTTCTGTTGGTTCCTGGAAGTGGTCATTCCATTCCTGGGAGAGAAGTAGTGAGAGGCTTAACCCAAGTGTGGGTCAAGGCCCTCTACCTGGGCTCTAAGGGAGAAACTATGAGTTTCTGTGTAAGCTACTTCATTTCAGGGATTTCTGTAGAGTAGTTCAAATAGACTAAAGTAGTTAGTATTAAATGAATGTTGATTGCTTTGTGGCTGTGTCTTAGTTACCTGTTCCTTGATGTAAAACCTTCTCAAATGTATGGTTCCTAAGGCTACACTAATTCAGTTTTAATTAAGTCCAATTCACATATTTATTTGGGGAACTGTTAGGGATTCAACTCTATTCGGGGCTTTCTGCATGGCAGGCAAGTTCTTTGCTATTAAGATAACTCCAGCCCTGTGGGTTTTTTTTTTTTTTAATTATTTGGAGTTGAGATAGACTATCCAATAGTTAGAGCAAGGGAACCAAAATTAGAAATATAAAGTAGGAAGATAAAGTGTTCTGCTTCCAGCCCAGACAGATGAATTAAAAGAACAATAAGCATAATTATATTTCTTTGATATTATAAAGTATTATAGAGTTTTTGTTTCCCAAGCACTCTTTTCCTGCCATTCCTCTTGGAAACCCCCTGCTCTCAGGCTTAAAACTGGTGCCCAGGATTACTGAGCAGCCCAGGATCTCAGAGAAGTCAACAAAAGAATTGAGATCATCTATCTTTACCTTCCCCTTGGTCTTCTGTCAACAAAGAAGCAAGTATTCAGAGTTCTGGACATAAAAGATGCATTATTTTGTCTCCCCTTGCCACCAATAAGCCAACCTATTTTGTTTTTGAATGAATGGGTCATAAAGGAGGATTTAATGGGGAAAAAATTCCTTAACAGAGCAGCAATGGCCTGTGCTCTAAGATCAAGAATCGACAAATGGGAACTCATAAAATTGCAAAGCTTCTGTAAGGCAAAAGATACTGTCAATAAGACCAGAAGGCAACCAACAGATTGGGAAAGGATTTTTACCAATCCTAAATCTGATAGGGGACTAATATCCAATATATACAAAGAGCTCAAGAAGGTGGACTCCAGAAATTCAAATAACCCCATTAAAAATGGGGTACAGAGCTAAACAAAGAATTCTCAACTGAGGAATACCGAATGGCTGAGAAACACCTGAAAAAATGTTCAACATCCTTAATCATCAGGGAAATGCAAATCAAAACAACCTTGAGATTCTACCTCACACCAGTCAGAATGGCTAAGATCAAAAATTCAGGTGACAGCAGATGCTGGTGAGGATGTGGAGAAAGAGGAACACTCCTCCATTGCTGGTGGGATTGCAAGCTTGTACAACCACTCTGGAAATCAGTCTGGCGGTTACTCAGAAAACTGGACATAGTACTACAGGCAGATCCAGCAATACCTCTTCTAGGTATATACCCAGAAGATGTTCCAACTGGTAATAAGGACACATGCTACACTATGTTCATAGCTGCCCTATTTATAATAGCCAGATGCTGGAAAGAACCTAGATGTCCCTCAACAGAGGAATGGATACAGAAAATGTGGTACATTTACGCAATGGAGTACTACTCAGCTATTAAAAACAATGAATATATGAAATTCTTAGGCAAATGGATGTATCTGGAGGATATCATCCTGAGTGAGGTAACCCAATCACAAAAGAACTCACTTCATATGCACTCACTGATAAGTGGGTATTAGCCCAGAAACCTAGAATACCCAAGATACAATTTGCAAAACACAAGAAAATCAAGAAGAAGAAGACCAACACATGGATACTTCATTCCTCCACAAAACAGGGAAAAAATACCCATGAAAGAAGTTGCAGAGACAAAGTTTGGAGCTAAGATGAAAAGATGGACAATCCAGAGACTGCCCCACCCGGGGGTCCATTCCATAATCAGCCACCAAATGCAGACTTGCTGAAAGGACACTGATATAACTATCTCTTGTGAGGCTATGCCAGTGCCTGGCAGACATAGAAGTGGATGCCCACAGTCATCTATAGGATAGAACACAGAGACCCCAATGGAGGAGCTAGAGAAATTACCCAAGGAACTGAAGGGGTCTGCAACCCTATAGGTGGAACAACAATGTGAACTAATCAGTACCCCCAGAGCTCGTGTCTCTAGCTGCATATATAGCAGAAGATGGCCTAGTTAGCCATCGTTGGGAAGAGAGGCCCCTTGGTCTTGCAAACTTTATATGCCCCATACAGGGGAATGCCAGGGCCAAGAAGTGGACTAAGTGGGCAGGGGAGCAGGATGGGAAAGAGGGTATAGGGGACATTCGGGATAGCATTTGAAATGCAAATGAAGAAAATATCTAATAAAATAATAGAAGAATACAGCTTTTAATATAACTCGCAAAAAAATTAAAAAGATGAAAAAGGAGGATTTACTGGCCAACTGACCTGGCCAAATGACCAACAACTCTCCGATGCACTTTGTTAAGGTTTTGAGGGTTGACCTGCCTTTCTGGCAAAGGTATCCAGAGAGTATCGTTACAGTATGTGGATGGCCTCCTAGCTTCAGAAACAGAGGAGGAATGTCAAAGGTCACCAAGTATTAGAGGTACTACAGGGCCACAGGATCTCAGTCAAGGAGCCCCAACTCTATGTGCATCTTATCACCTACCTGGGATACAACTTGGAAGGAGACAAACAAAGGGTGTCCCAGAGCCAAATTTGGTGATCCTACAGTTACCCATACTGAAGATAAAGAAACAGCTGTGGGAGTTTCTCCTGGATACCCCGGTTTGTGAGTTTCCGTTGCTTGAATAACCCATTATCAAGTACTCTTTCTAGACCAGCCTGATATCCTCTTCTGTAAAACGCAAGCCATCAACCCAGCCAGGCGACTGCCAGATGATAACCCACCAGAGCCCCTTATAATGTCCTTGAAGTGATGGCTGATGTCAAATAGACCTGACCCGATCTAACAGATGTCCTGCTACAAAAACAGAAGATGTGATGTGAAAGCAGTTTTGCTCCACATGAAACCAGGTGTGCCAGGCCCGCAGTTTTCATCTTGGACAGGACACTATGGGCCTAGTCTCTCATCCAAGGGACTTTAGCACAAAGAGTTGAGCATTAATCTAGGAACTTCACTGGGGGAAGAGCAAAGCTATCACCATGCACACAGACAGTACATATCAGTCACAGGCCATGTACATGGGGCCCTCTATAGGGAGAGGGAACTTCACACCTCAGATGGAAAGGAAATTAAAAACTAAGATGAAATAAAGGCCATACTAGAGGCCATATAGCTGCCAAAAGAGATAGTCACTGTCAATTGCATAGGACATCAAAGAGGGGAATCCACTGGAAGTCCAAAGGAGTAGGGGAGCAGACTTGGCTGCCAAGAAAGTGGCCCTAGAACCCTTGGGGTCTTTCTAGATCTTGGTGACCCTGCCTGAATCTGAATTTGCTCCAATGCCCAAACTACACACAGGAAAGAAACCAAATGGACAAAAAGGGAAGATGCCAAACAGGAGGCAAGTGAGTGGTAGCTTTTGCTGGGTGGGAAACCTGTACTCCCTGCTACTATTGGAAGAACAAATAGAGTCACATTCCCCTCCCCCCCACATCTGGGGCGTCTCCAAAACTGCTGATTTACTCAGGCCCAGATATTACATCTTCCAAGTAGACAATCTTGCCAAAGACATTATGTCTATATGTACCTCCCAAAGGAGGAAGTAGAGTCCTGGAAAGACTGTGCCCAAGGAATTAACCCTCAGAGAATATTGGGAAATTGACTTCATAGAGATAAAACCCAAAATTCTTGGCTAAAACTACTTGTTAGTTTTCATACATAACTATATAATACTATGTCTGCCCAGCTGACAGCTCCCAGGATCCAGACAATAACATTGTACTCAGTGGTGCTGAAAAACCAAGTATTCTTCAGGGCACAGTGATCCCTTCATAGTTCTAGAAAGGGAACCATCATGATCTACCTGTAGCCATAGGAAATACAGTTCCAGAACTATAAAGGTTAGGGCCTGGAGGGAAGCCAAATGTCATTATTGGAAAACCATAGAACCAAGGGAGTCAATGGCCCAGACACTGTTAGCAAATTTCCTATCTAAAACAATTGGCACCTGGGGTCATCTAGCCCATTGACCTGAATGGTCCCACTATGTTACTCCTGGGATATGAGTACCTAAGATGGCCCTAAGATGGTAAGCACCAAAACTTCAGATTTCCCAGAAACTGACCCATTTAATCCAAAGGGTTAAAGTTAAGGAGGTGACAGAATTCAGCTCCACACTGTTCAGGATGCTAGAATGAGTATAGCAGCTCCTTGACTATTCTCAACAGGCCTATTCTCAACAGGACGGTTGTTTATGCCGGAACCCCAAGCTACCATGTGTTATATTGCGATTGAAGCTAATCAAACAATACGGTCCACTTCCATCCTGACAACTGTACCTGCAATCAACCTAAGCTGATCCCAGGGGACTGCCAAGGAAAGGGTGCCTGCTTAGCCACCAAGATTCTGCCTACCCAGTCCCCCCTATGCAAATTCCTGGAGCCATACCTAGCATGTTAACCCCAGAAATGATGGTCAGATCTTTTTTTCAGGCCCCAGAAACGACCTGATTTTTCTCACACTAATGGCTTAATCAAGTGCAGACCTTTTCGGTTGTTTGCATTGAAGGAGACCCCTCCCCCCTTGTGTCCTATGCAAGCCAGACCCAGCTGTTTGTCAAACACAGAGAAGAGAGCAGGGTATACTTCCTAGATTCAGGGCTTTTCTGTGAGTAGCAAGCCATCCCAATCCTTCTTTCTCTGTTGGTGGGGACAGGTACGATGGGCACCACCATAGGTGGACCCGCAGCTCTATGTAAGGGGAATAAGATTCTTAAGGAACTCAGTGTTCAGAGACATGTAGACCTGACCCACCTGAAAAATTCTGTTTCTCCTTCTGGAAGCCCAGCTAGACTCCTTAACCAAGCTTGTTCTTCAGAATCCAAGAGGATTGAACTCTTTATGAGACAAGGAGGTCTCTGTATGACACCGGGAGAAACTTGCAGCTTTTATGCCAACCAGTCAGGGGGCAATTATAGAAAGTTTAGCCACAGTTGAAATAACAACCTTCAGGAGAGAGAAGAAAGGAGACATCAAGAGTCTAATAATTGGTACCAATCTTTACTCTCCAGGTTTCACTGGTTAACTGCTCTACGCACAGCCACGGCTGGGGCATTAGTTCTTTTGCTCTTAGATCTTACTGTAGGATCCTGCTTGCTCAGCTGCCTACCTAATGATGTTAAACAGAGAGTAAAGTCTTTTAGATTGGCAATAAAGACTTTCTATTCTGCTTTAAGTGTGTCCACGTGTGTTCTCTGGTGCAATAACCTTGTAATTGTATCACTGTATTTTTTTTTTTTATAAAAATGCACCAAATGCTTTGAAGTTAGAAAGACGTATACTCATTGCATGTGAGACAGTGAAAAGAAATCCTAGATGCTGTGAGAAATTGAGATCACTCACACACACACACACACACACACACACACTCACACACACACACACACTTACACGTTTACTCACCTCAGATAGGGAACCTGCAACAGATCAAAGCAAACACTTGTGCCTGAGTTCAATTTGGTGAGCTAGAGCTTATTGGAGCTACTTTCAGGGAGTATGGATACATGGTTACACACAGGGCCTGGTACTACCCAAAAGAATTTGCACTGCTGCAAAACTCACCCCTCACGGGTGATGACTCTCAGAAGCTGCATTCTAGAGCTCTCTGCGGGACTGACGGGCAGCTTGACTGACAAGGATGTGGTCTTGACAGCTGGGCTGGCTCATCTCCTCCTCCAGCAGCCCTGTGCTGCTTCTCCCGTCTCGGGGAGGAGCTCTGGAGAATTGTGTGGATTTCAGCTTTTCCAATCCTCCAGAGTTTGTTTAGTTTCCAAGTCTCATCAGCCCTACCTTCCACCTTTCTGGAGAGAATGTTTCAATTTGGAGAACATTGGGACACAACCGATGATAGAAATTGGAGGGAGATGAGTATAAAAGGAGGGATCAAAGGCAGCAGACAGGACATGGGCCGACTTGTATATATCAACCGTGGCTTCCTAAAAAGTGCGTGACTGAGAAATTCTCAGGCGGTGCCTGAATTCAGTGAATGGTTATGGATTAGTCATGTCTGTCACAGTCATGGTGGGGCCCACAGTGGCCTGTGTGCCATAAATGTGGTGCCATTTGACTGGAGGAATGCACATAGTATATAGTAGGGAAAAGCAGGGTACATTGGGTCATCTTTACTTCTTAGCCATTGTCAGTAAAAAGAGACAATCTACATTATTCTTTTAAATTCTATCTATCTATCTATCTATCTATCTATCTATCATCTATCATGTGTGTGTGTGTGTGTGTGTGTGTTCAAGTGCATGTCCATATGATATCACTGCTCATGTGTTGAGGTCAGAGGACAACTTGAGTGAGTCAGTTCTCTCCTTTCATTATGTAGGTAACAGGGATTGAACCCTGGTTGTCAGGCTTAGAGGCCAGTATCTCTACCCTAATACATCCTTCTTGACCTTCCCTAACCACATTCCTATTTAAAATTCTTATGTACTTGAATATTTGTGTTTTTTTGGCAAAAATATGATCTTCCCAGTGTCATTGAGAAAGAGTTTTCAACCTATGGATAAAGATCAGCTAGACACCTGCTAAGGTGTTAATTGGTGATAACTGGATTAATATGAGACCTGGGAGCTCTTTTCATCTCTGTCACTAACTAGCTGTGTGACCTTGAGCAAATCCTTTAATCCTCCTAGACCTCTATTTTCTTGTGTTCAAAACAGGGATGCTATCTGAGTGATGTCTCAGAGTCTGTGAGGCTTAAAGGAGATGACAGCGGAGCACTCATGGCACAAAGAAAACATTGTGTGGATGTAAATCATGATGGAGATGGAGCAAACTGTCCAAGGGTAGCATTTTCCAAAAGTGTGTCCCTTGAAACTCTAGTTCCATGAGATATCAGTAAGTGCTACACCAAGGCCACTAAATAAATAAAAACATTCTTTCCCAAATAAGTTTAGGAAACTTGTGGATAAGCAAGGTTAAGTTAATATATTCAGCATGGAAATTGTCAACATTTACTTTTTTGACTTTGCTTCTGAGGGTTTCATTTGCCTCAATGCATAGTCAGTGTACTGGCTAGTTTTGTGTCAACTTGACACAGCTGGAGTTATCACAGAGAAAGGAGCTTTAGTTGAGGAAATGCCTCCATGAGATCCAGCTGTAAG
>NC_034603.1:12796525-12807125 GCF_900095145.1 Mus pahari | reverse complement strand
TCCTCCCCCTCCCCCTCCCCCTCTCCTCCTTTTCTTTCCTTTAGTTTTGTGCATTTGTTTATGTGTTTGCAGAAACTCATATACAACATGGCTTGCATGTGGGAGTCAGAGGACAATGTATAAGAATTAATTCTCCCTTACCAGGTTGGTGCTGGGGACTGGACTCAGTCTGTCAGGGTGATGACAAACACCCATCCCTCTGTACCCTCTCACCAGCCCCAGTCTTTACTCTTTGATGTGCATTGTCAATCATTGAAAGTTTGGAAATAGTACACATTGATTCCCATGCTTATTTAGATGCAAAAGTCTTCTAAAAAAATCAATTTTTGACATAGGCTCCTTTGGAAAGCATCGAACAATTTGTCTCTACTCTCCCTTCAGATGTCAATGCCCTCTAGCCCATTCTTTTATTCAGCTGATGTTGAAAATTCCTCTGGTATATGTCAGACACTCTTCAAGGGACAAAAAAAGAGAAAAAAGTTTCCAGCTTCGTAAAGTTTATGTCCTGGTAGCTGATGTCACTTACCAAAATATGTCCGTCCTTAGAAAACTGACCACTGCAGCCTTATCGTACACTAGTTTCTTTGAATAAAAAAGTCCAACACACAATGTTGATCAGAGAAGGACAGCATTGAAGTTTGACCTGCCGCTGTTATAAGCACCACAACTAAAAGTCATCTGGGGAGGGAAAAGCTTATTTCACCCTGCAGGTTACAGTTCATCACTGAGAGGAGCCAAAGCCCCGTTTGTTCTAGTTCTGAGCCTGGGCCTGAAGGTAGGCCAAACATTCCGTGATCACCATGTGTTACATATAAAGTCATATGCTCATAGAAAAATATGGAATTAAATGTCTTATGTTACATGAAAAAAAATCTCAGACTCCAGACATAGTATCCCTCATTTCCCATTCTGCTACCCTCTAGGAATCCTATCCTCAGGCAAAAAGATGGTGGTAAGATGACTGCTAGAAACTCCAGGCTGATATTTTTCATGTCGAAGTCAAGTGAAAAGGAAAAGAAAAGCCTTCCTGAAGCTACTACGTACGAATATACGTAGGTTCCTCTATTCATTCGGATCGCCCCATCTTACTCCATGGGCTCACTCCTGAAACATCTATGATTGAACAGGCTTGGGTCACATGACCTGAATCTGGTGTAGGAGGTAGAGACTGAGAGAAATCCTGAATACTCATTTCATCCCTTACTGCCCCCTACCCCGGCTGTGTGTGTGTGTGTGTGTGTGTGTGTGTGTGTGTGTGTGTTTGTGTTCTCACGCATGTGCACACATGTGCTTGCATGCACATGGACACGCAGGTACATGCATGTGCAAATCAAACATGTTTATTTTTGGGAAAAGGACTCTCATTGATCTGGAATGCACTCATTCAGTAGTCTGGCTGGCTGCTGAGTCCCGGGGATCCTCTTGTCTGCCTCTCTAGAGCTGGGATCACAGAGACCTGTCTGCCACTATGTTCGGCTTTTTGCCACCTGAGTTCTGGGGATTGAACCCAGATCCCTATGCAGCGGTGGCAAGCACTTTACCAAATGAACCATCTCCTGGTCCCTGTGAATTGTTTTCTAACGCAACTGGGGTCACTAGTGGAGGAGTGGAGAGTCAGTAGGAAGAAAAAGCAAAGGACAGAGCACACAGGAGGTGGAAGGTAGGGAGGGGTACTTTTTTAACTAAGAAAGGAGAAACTAAGAATACCAAAGAATAGAAAACAAAGAAAGGACAAAAACCTTTTATTCTATCTACAGAAATATGAAAAATGTATTGGTTCCACAGAGCACTTTTGGCTGTTGAAAATAGAAGGTGAAATTTGGGGAAAGGAACCCCACCCCCTTGCTGATTAGATAAGGCTCCTCCCCCAGCCTGCCACTGACCAGTCACCTGACCATCACATTTCTGGTCCTAGGAGAGGAATGTGAAGGTCATCAACTCACGGTGATCACGGAAGGCTTGGCCTACCTTCAGGGCCAGGCCCAGAACTAGAACAAATGTGGCTTCGGCTCCTGAATGTCTTCCAGCTGCAGGAGCACTTTCCGCTTGCAATAAAACATTCTCTCATCATTGGCTTACCGGTTCTTACATCTGAAGTCGTCTCACCCAAAACTCTGCAGGCTGCGGATCCTTCTCATCCATAAAGAGAAGGTATCATTTAGGTAGATTGGTGGACTACAGCCAAATCTGGCCCTGGACAGTGCCCAGATAATTTATACTTCCAGACAAGATTTTGATTTGCAGCACAGGATGACCTTAAATTGATGATTCCTCCACTTCTGCCCCCTGAGAGGAGTGCGGGGATTTACACACATGCACCCACATCCCTGGTCTGAACAATATTTTAAATACAAATGTGGGCATCTCAGGGCTTAAGCAAGGTCTGTCATCTGCGTCTCTCGTAGGTCCTCGATACCTATTTCCTGTCCCCTTTTATGTTCATCTTGACTGCATGGCAGAGGAGAGATTTGATTTTTGCAATCTTGACCCAATTCTTCTTTCATGCATTAGTCAATCAGGCCCTTGAGGGTGTCCTTGTGATCAGGTATTTCTAGCGACAAGAAAGGGAGGGAGGAAGAATTGCAACTTTTCCTTAGCCAGAGAATTCATTCTCCTTCAAAGCGTCACCTTGGGGTAACACGCACTTCGCTAGTGAGACGGAGGGATGTTTAAACTCCTCTTGGAATTGTTCTCAGTGTCTGAAGCTCCTGTTTTGAATATACTCAAAAGTGAAAAAAAAAAAATCCTCAGTCTTTATGAAGGGATCTGATCTCTGAAAGAAGTCTGCAACATTTGGGCCCAAGTGACCAGGACAACCGGAGCACCTGTCTCTTCCTTTTCCTTTGTGTCCAAAGCAAAATGCAGGGATGTTGCCATTAATTGAGGTCCTTGGTGGGATCTCTCTAAAGCTTTATTTATCCTTATGGTTCACATGTTTTATGTGTGGGGAGGAGGCTGTGCATGCACGCTTGCATGAAATTGTGTGAAGGCCAGTGGTTGGCTTCTGGTGTCTTCCTTTAGTTGCTAAAGTTCCTCACTGAACCCAGAGCTCATGCATGGCTTACTGAATAGTCAGTCTCAGCCCTGGGATTCTAGGTGTGCACCATCATGCCTGGCTTTCTACGTGGCTGCTGAGGATGCAATTCAGGTCCTCAAGTTTGCATGGCAAGCATTTTGCTGACTGAGCCATTTCCCTGCCTGACTCATGTATTAGATGTTCCATGAAGGTCTGTGTCATAATGATTCTGTTCACAGTTGCTGGTGCTACTAGGTGGTTGTGGAATCTTTAAGAGGTGAGGCCTAGAGGAAAGATGTTAGGTCACTGAGTGGAGGGATATGCTTTTAGAGGGCATATTGGGAGTCTAAGAGTGGTCTCTATTCTCTCTCTCTCTCTCTCTCTCTCTCTCTCTCTCTCTCTCTCTTTGTGTATGTGTGTGTGTGTGTGTGTGTGTGTGNGAGAGAGAGAGAGAGAGAGAGAGAGAGAGAGAGAGAGAGAGAGAGAGACTCTACATCTATTTCTCTGTCTCCCTTTATCCTTGTCTGTCTCTGTGTCTCTCTGACCTTCTTTAGCTGTTATTTAATAATAACCTGTGCACCACATTGCATAGCCCAGGGTGGCTTTGAACTTGCAACTCTCCTCCTACCTCAACCTTCCAAGTTCTGGAACTGCAGGTGTTCCTACCATGCTTTTGTTTGAAGGCAGGGAGCAGGGTTCTACTATGCAACCCTGGCTATGCTAGAACTTGCTCCATAGTCCAAACTAGTATACACCCCCACTGCTTTCTGAATGTTGGGATTATGAGCATACACTTCTGTATTCTCGTTCTTTTTGCTTCCTGGCCACCACAAGGTGAGCATCTTTGATTCAACACAAACTTCTCACCATAGTTTTCTTACACATCGTGCAAAACCATGGGGCCAAATGACCACAGACTGAACCTGAACTGAAATGAACCTTTCCATCTTATACGTTGTTTATCTCTGATGATTTTGCATGGTGACAGAAACTAGAGCAACATGTTTATGACTTTCTCATGTCCCTAATTCAATAACCAACAATTTACATTTCAGTAGTTGAAAGTACAAAAGTGTAATATAAGACGCTCCTTCCATTCTTTGTTCCTTAGCCAATCAGCTTTTCTTCCAAAATTTCCAAGAGATTTTCTAGAGAATCTAGGTAGCGGCCTTCAGTATCTCAAAAAAAGCCTCAAAAAAGCATCTAGAAATAACTTCAGCATTGCTCTCATGCTGGTCTAAGATCATAATGTCTTAAGTTCTATGTCTAACACCCACTTCATCACCTTATCCTTGATCATTCTCTGTAATGGAGACCACCAGGTCCTGGCTGAGCTGTGCAAGTTATGAGCCTGGTTTCGTTATGTAATCCCATTACAAAGCCTTCATTGGGTGGGGCAGATAACATCAGCAACCCTTCTCCCTCCCAAGTTGTGTACATTAAGTGAGATGATTTGTGTAAACATCCCTAGGAAGGTGTGACGGTTAATTTCGTTTGTCACCTTGGCTCGGCCACATGCCCAGTCGTCTGGCTGAACATTCATTTAGATGTCACTCTGAAGGCACTTTGTAGATGCGATGAGCATCCCCAGTCAGCTGGTTGGCCATGAGTGAAATACATTCTCTTTGTAAGGAGGATGAGCCTCATCTGCTGTGGTGAAGACCTTAGAGCTAATTCTTAAGTATTCCCATCACAGCAATTCTGTTCCCAAAAGGAATTCCATTTTACCACTGAGATATAGGAAGAACCCTGCTGTCTACAGCCTGCTGATCTGCCCTGCGGTTTTCATCTCAAAACAGCAACATCAACTCGCACCTGCATTTGCAGCCTACCGCTTTGCCCTGTGAAGTCCAGACTTGCCAGCCTCCAGGATCATGTGAGTCAAATCCTCAAAATAAGTCTCTGTGTGTTTTTATATAAACTCCATTGGTCTGTTTCTCTGGAGAACTCCCACTGATGCAGAGGAAGAAATTGCATTCGCAGGGGGAAGAAATTTAAATAAACTTAAATTTTAACCCTGGCGCTTCCACTGACTGCTGAAAGACCAACCCCCAGGCAAGACTCGTCACCCTCTGAGCTTCTGGTTCTTAATGTACCTGCTGCCCCTCCACCCTGTTGGGAGAGGCAGACACAGAAAATGATTATTAAGCATCCTGTGTAGGCACACTGTCATGGTTTGACTCTGCCACGGGATGCAAACATATCTGTAAAGTTACATATTGGTGAGCCTCGGAAATGTCTCTCTAAATGGGGCCCTTTCCCAGAAACCTATCCATGGCTGCACACGTCAAATGTGTAGTCAGGAGATGAAGGCTGATATTTTAGCAGATATTTGTCAAAGGGGCTGAAAGCTTCCAGCCCAGGCCACAGAGGGTTCTACACAGACATGGGGAAGTAGAGGGAAGAGGGAAAGGAACAGAAGGGAGAGACTTGTGGAGGTGAATACAGGCTAGTGGCCAACGATGACAAAGGGAGGGAGAACATGGGAGGAGGTTCTTAGGATCCAGGTCTGATTTGCTGGGGAGTCAGGTCAGCTCTGCAGCTTGCAAGCTGATTGCTTCAGATTAGCTGGAACCTAAAGAGGGCTTAGTCAGAGCACAGGGTTCCAACACGAAGGGTCCCATTTTTCCTCTTCTCTCAGGTTAGAGCCAATCAAACTGAAGAGGGTCGAGGGAAGCACTGTGGAAGAGCTCTCCTTTGCCACCGTTGTGCGTCAGAACACCGCGCAGTCGTGTTCTACTTATTTTTAACTGCCAGCAACTCTCAAGGGCTGGTGCTCAAGTCTGATGGAACATTCCAGAGTATCTGAAGTGCCCCTGTGTTGCTGTCCACCCGGACTTGGTGTTCTTCATTACATCATTCAGATCTTTTTCTGTATGCCTGACTCACAGTGGAAATGATCTGATAATTGTTTACCTAAAGCTGATACCTCTGTTGGAAGGTGTGGTGGGAGCAGAACCTTTGTTTAAGACAGAGTTCTGTGTAGCTCAGGCTGACCTTGACCTCATGATGTAACTGAGGATGACTTTGAACTGCTGAGCCTTCTGCCTTCACCTACTCAGTGCTGTGAATACAGGTGTGTCTCCTGCACGGACCAAGATGGGGAACCTCATTTAGCTTGTATCTGGGCTCTGATTCCCCTCCAGAGAAGTATGCACTGACATCTCCAGACTGTTCCTTAAGGAGTGGAATGAACAGTAACATTGCTGAAGGCCTCCGTGTGCCAGATACAGAGCCCAGAACCGTTCAGGCTTTTCTCATCTACATGTGTGTGCAAGCATGTGGATGTGTGTGTGTGTGTGTACACGTATGCACATGCATGTGGAGGTAGATGCCAGAGGTATCTTCTTGGAGTATTCTTCATCGTTTTTTATTCATTTACAGTTTTAAAATTATTTCTTTCCTTTGACTATTTCACACATGCACACGATGTAGGCTGACACTCTCACCCCAACCCTCTCCCACCTCCTGACTGCCTCTGGCCACAGCTCACTTCCTTGTAAATCTCATTCTGACATTCGAGTTCATTCTTAACTATCTTGGAACTCAATGACTTTGCCCAGGGCAATCTGTGTGACTGTGGGTATGGAGCTATAGTTAGATCCTAGTGAACTCAGCAGTGGATACACAACCGAAGACAATGGCTGCCCCTCGCTCTAGAATCTATGAATAGCTAGTGGTTCATCGGTAAGGAATAGCCCCTCCCTTATTCACCATCATTCATAGGGCCAGTCTGTGTAGACCCAGTGCCGGTAACCATTGTTCTAAGTTTACAAGCACAATGGTGTAAGGAGTCTAATGACTGACATCTGGCATCTCCCCACCTCCCAGCTCTTGCAGACCTCCCACTTGCTCTTCCATAATGTCCCCTGAGCTTTAGAGATGGTTAGGGGTGGTAGTGTATTTAGTGGATAATTTTAATTATCAACCTGACACAATCTAGAACCATCCAGGAAAGGAGTTTCTGTAAGGGGTTGCATAACTAATCCAGCCTGTGGGAGATTTTCTTAATTGTAGGTTAACAGAGGGAAAAAGACTAACCCTGAGAATGGGTGGCCCCATTTCATGGGCCTGGGCCCCCGACTGTGTAGGAGGAGAGAAGGTGAACAGAGCACGCATGTACAGCACTCTGTTCTCACATGTGGGTATACCGTGCTCAGGTCTCTCAAGCTCCTGCCGCTGTGAATTTCTTGCTATAATGGACTGTGTGGCATGGAACTGTGAGGTCAAATAAGCCCCTTTTCCCCCCAAGTTGCTTTATTCTGGGTATTTTATCGCAACAGAGAACAGAGCACCAACAGTTAAATGTCTTGTTGAGGGCTGAGCCCACAGCTGTTGATTCTTCTCATCATCTTGGGCATCTATGAGTCATTGTATTCACAGACATTCACAGCAAAAAGAGTTGTTCTGGTTAAGTCTGAGAGAGTAGCTCCATCTTCCTAACACTGCGACCCTTTAATACAATTCCTCATGTTGCAGTGAGCTCCAACCATAAAGTTATTTTTTTTTGTTGCTCATAACTGTAATTTTGCTGCTGTCGTGAACTGTAATGTAAATATTGGTATTTTCTGATGGTCCTAGGCAATCCCCCTTGAAAAGGTCCTTAAACCTATAAAGGGCTCGAGACTTACAAGTTGAGAGCCACTGGTCTGTGGCTATAAACACAGATACTTAATGCTGCAATTTGATGCTATATCTATTTAACTGAAAAAAGAGAAGTAAGTTCTTGGCGTGGGCCTAGGACCTCCCCACATGTGGGTTTCTTTCTCCTCAAATTCAATCAGAGGGCATTCATGCCACTCCTGCATTAATGGGCACATCATCTCTGATAGGCTAGTTTTGTGGGTCATGGGGTTCACAGCTGGGCATGACCATTGATGGTTTTACTCCCCCAGCCGCCTGCATAGAAATTGCTGGCACTCTAAAAGCTAGCCAGTGGAGAGGAAATTCCCACCTCAGTTCTTCTTGGCTCTCTCTATAGCTTGCAACCAAGGAATGTGGAGTCTTGAGCAATAGGGCCTCATCCTTTAGACCAGGTGGGCAACAACAGTAACAGAAGCCTGTCTTCTTTTAAGGGATTCAGGGTCCCCCTTGATCCACTTCTATAACGGCATTCCACACATGGGACCGACAGTGACTGTTCAGTACTCTGCTACTAGAAGAAGCGTTATCTAGGCATGCAGGCCAGTCCTCTTCCTTCCGTTTTTAGTGTACTTTATCTGGGCCACAATACAGATTTTTCATAAATCTTCACTATAGTTAGTGCTTCCTCTTACCCGCTTGTCCCCCAACCTTCTCCCCCCTCTCTGCTTTAACCTTCCCACTCCCAATGTCTTTCCTCTCTGTTTTCCTTTAACCTATGTCCCACCACCTTTTGTTCCCCTGAGGTGGCCCCTCTCCAGAGTCTCCCTCCTAGCTTCCTGACATCCAGAGGGCATTCCTGGCTAAACAAACAGAACTATAGAGTCAAAGCAGGAATGCACATGCGAGAGACGCAATATGCTTTGCCTGCCTGGGCTTCGATTATTATTTAGTGGTCCTTTTGGTTTCACTTACACACTTGTAAATTTTATTCTTTATCATAGCTGAATGGAGTTCCGAAGGTGTACATTCTCACTGTCCACTCAGTGGCTGATTGACATCCGGGCTGGTTCCATTTCCTAATTTTGTAGCTAGACCAGCATTGAACACGGATGCATGGATATCTTTGTGGAATTTACCCAGAGGTGGTATATCTTGGTCAGTGGTAATTCTAATTTTTTTTTTTTTTTTTTTTTTGAGAAACCTCCAGACTGATTTTCCAAGTGATTGCACTAGTTTGCACTCCCATGAACAAGGTAGAGCGGGTCTCTTTCCTCATGTACATGTTAGCATTTGTTGTGATTTTTAATTTAGGATGAGAGGGGATCTTAAAGTGATTTTAATCCTCTCTTCCCTGATGGCTGAGGACGATGAGTACCTTTAAAGTGTTTCCTTGCTTTCTGTATCTTTCGAGAGCCCCCCTTTGTTTCATAGTCCCTTTGTTAATTGAGTCGTTTGTTTTCTTAGCTTTTTTTTTTTTTTTTTAATTTCTTTGTATATTCTTGACACTAACTCCCTGGCAAATGAAGAGCAGGCAAACCTTTCCCTCCTGTTCTCTGGGATGTCTCTTCATTTGAGTGACAGTTTCCTTTGCTCCACAGAAGACTATGAAATCCCACTAATCAACTGTTGGTCCTGTTTTCTATGTAGAAAGTCCCTGTGTGCACCTGTATGTTAAAGAATATTCGCAACTTTTACCTCTAGTGGTCTGAGCGTACTGGGACTTCTGCTGAGGTCTTCTATAGATTTGCATTTGAGTTTTGTAGGTAAGAGAACAGAACTAATTCACTTTCTTTTGCATGCCCAGAATCCCCAGTACCATTGTTGAAGATGCTGTCCTTTCTCCAGCATACCTTTATGACTCCTTTGTTGAAGTTCTCTGGACTTAGATCTGCGTCCTCTACTCTATTCCACTGAGCTGCTTGTCTATTTTTTTTGCCAGCCTTATGCTGCTTTTTGGGTTTTTTTGTTTTTTTGTTTGTTTGTTTGTTTTATTACTGTAGCTCTGTTGAATAACTTAAATCAGCTATGGTGATACTCAGGTAATATTATTTTTGTTCAGGTTACTTCGGCTGGTCTTTGTCTTTTATATTTACACACAAGATTTAAGATATGATTTAGCATATATCTGTGAGGAATGCCTGGCATTTTGATGGACATTTCACCAAATCTGTAGATTCCTTTTGCAGAGTGGTTGTTTTCACAATGTTAATTCTTCAAATATCTGAGCACTGTTTGTTTTGTTTTGTTTTGTTTTGTTTTGTTTTGTTTTGTTTTGTTTTTTTAAATCTTCTTGTGTCCTCTTCAGTGTTGTTCTCTGGTCTCTTAAAAAACTCAGTGTCCATCTTTCATATCCTTGCTTGGGTTTACTTCAAAGTTGTGTGTGTGTGTGTGTGTGTGTGTGTGTGTGTGTGTGTGTGTGTGTGAATCAATCCCATGGTTTCTTTTCTAGAATAGATTTATATTGATTATATTTAAATTTATGAGGGTTACTTATTTGTGTGTATTAATTTTTCAGGCTGCCATTTTGCTGAAAATGTTTATCATCTCAATACATTTATGTTGTTGACGTCTTCAAGTTTTCTAAATATAGAATCATATCTACAAATCTGGGTCCTTTGACTTCCTCTTTCCCTATTTGTATCCCTTTATCTCATTCTCTTGTGTTATTGCTCTAGCTAAGATTTCAGGCACCGTATTGAATAGGAGAGAGTAGATATCCTGCTTTATTTCTGATCCTCATGGGAACTCCTGAATGTTTCATTTCACATAATGTTGGCTAAAAGGGTGTCATGTTGGCATATACTGTCTCCATTTGTAGTCTCTACATGACTATTTTATGAACAGAATGTTAGATTTCATCAAAGACCTTTTCTGGGTCTATTGATGTGGTCATATAATTTTCATCTTTTAGTCCATTCATGTGATGAGTTATATTTTTGATTTATATACATTGAGCCACACCTTCATTGTTGTTTTCAAGCCAAATTAATCATGATGAGT
>NC_034603.1:12793508-12795568 GCF_900095145.1 Mus pahari | reverse complement strand
TAAGCGAACCGGAGCAAAGATGGCTCTCCTGCCAGCTCAGGCCTTGAGACTCCTCCTGAGTGGGAAAGGCACCGGATTACTGGAGCCAGAAACGGGATCTTTCCCAGAAGCTGTGTCACTTCTGCAGGCCACCCTCTCCCTGGCAGTGCACTGGAGCAAAGATGGCTCTCCTTCAGTCTCAGACCTTGAGACCCCAGCCCTCCTCGGGCGGGAAAGGTGCTGGATGACTGGAGCCAGATGAGTCTGTCCCAGCAACTGTGTCGCTTCTGCAGGCTGCCCTCTCCCCGGCCATGCACTGGAGCAAAGATCAGATATTTTCTTTGTTTACATTTAAAATGTTATCCCTTTTCATGGTTTTCCCTCCGAAAATCCCCTATCTCCTCTCTCCTTCCCCTACTCACCAACCCACCCACTCGTGCTTCCTGGCCCTGGCATTCCCCTACACTTCCAAATAGAGCCTTCACAGGACCAAGGGCCTCTCCTCCCACTGATGACTGATTAGGCCATCCTCTGCTACATATGCAGCTAGAGCCATGAGTCCCACCATATGTTTTCTTTGGTTGGTGGTTTAGTCCCAGGGAGGTCTGGGGTTACTGGTTGGTTCATATTGTTGTTCCTCCTATGGGGCTGCAAACCCCTTCCGCTCCTTTGGTACTTTCTCTGGCTCCTTCACTGGGGACTCTGTGCTGAGCAGGGAGTTCATTGACTCAGCTAGACTAGCTGGCTAACTAAGCAAGCTCCAGGATCCTCCCAATCTAAGGCCCAGTGCTAGGATTTTACCAGGGCACAGAGCCATGCATGGCTAATTAGGTTGGGCACAATGGATTCAAAATGGAGTCTTCATGCTTGCACAACCAGTGCTTTATCCAACGGACCATCTTCCCAGCCACCATCTAATCATAATGATAACTCTGAGTGAGGTACGGATACCTTTGTCTTACTGACAAGAGAATTAAAGCTCAGAGAGATTAAATAACATGTCTGTGGTCACACAGTGGGAGCTGTGACCCGAAGGTATATGATTTTAAATAGTTGAAGGAATAATAACGTGTTTTATCTGTGGTGCCAGCACCAACACGTTGGCAGTTGCTCCTAGCTCCCAGGTGAAAAAGAACAATGAGACAGTATCTTTGACTTTAGTGCAAAGTCGTGCTAAAATCAACTATGCCTGCAAAGGATGAAGTAGGTGTGCCCAGAAGCAGATGTGCTATCTAGTCTCTATTCTTACAGTGTATTCCAGGAGTCGCCCTGGGTATGTAGAGTAGACTCCAATGCTTAAAATGAAGGAGACTGAACAAGTTGGAAAAGAAACCGCTCTGCTTCTCTTTTGACCCTGGACTTTAATCGTTCCTGCCGTAGAAACACATCTACCCATCCACAGGCGTGTTTGGAGCGTAGCCTGCAACCTGACATAGGAGCTTTCTCTGCAGATTCTTGGGAAGTGAGGTTACTATTTTGCTTCTTGAGTTGACGGCATGGTGCTGGGGTGGGTCTTGGATGACCCCTGTCACTGTAGGCTTTCCAGTGAAACAGGCATAGAATGGAGCAGGAGGCAGTTTTCAAGCTGCTGGCTTGCTTTTGGGTCCTGAGTCCTGGTTCCAGAGAAGTCTCTGCTTTGCATCCATCTCCTGAAGTACTGTGTGCTTACTCTGCCCAGCGCAGGCTTGGGACCTTCCAGGAAGTAGAGTGCATTGATTAACTGTGGGGTTTGCAGGGGTGAAGCCCCCATGGGGCTCCTCACTGGGCAATCACGGATAAGTTATTTAACCTCTTAGAGCCTTGGTTACCTTCTTACCGTTTCATGTCTTAAGGGCCTGGTAGGAGAATTAAATGTGACAGTTTGTATAAGGAAACAATTTGGCTCTGGCATACAGCAGGAACTCAATGCATGTTAGTTACTATCTGCAAGAAATCAACAAGCAACCTGAGACACTAGAAAATTCCAGCAGTGATCTGGATCAATTTAAGTTGCTCGAACCAGGTACATGTCAATTTTAGTTCTTTTCTTTTCTTTTCTTTTCTTTTCTTTCCTTTCCTTTCCTTTCCTTTCCTTTCCTTTC
>NC_034603.1:12781668-12793354 GCF_900095145.1 Mus pahari | reverse complement strand
TTCCCTTCCCTTCCCTTCCCTTCCTTTCCTTTCCTTTCCTTTCCTTTCCTTTCCTTTCCTTTCCTTTCCTACCTATTTTTTTCTGGAGTTTGTTTTCGTCTTTATTTTCATATTGTGATCATTGCTGCTTTTGGATCTTTAGAGACAAGATCTTACTGTGCAGCCCTGGCTGGGCTTTTACTCCTGATCCTCAAAAGCTTTCATCCCCAGAAAGCTGGGATTACGGATGTGAGTCACTATTTCTCTAGTTGACACCTGGAAGTTTTGAATCTATTTCACCAATGTTTCTAGAATTGGTATTTTTTTTTTTTTTCAGAAAAAAAAAAAAGAGGAGCGGGGCAGAGCTGGTTAGAGCTTTTCTGCTCCGGGAAAGTGTCAGTGCTCCCTGCTCCTTGTCCTCCTCTCTCTAATTAATCAGTGAGGTATCCACCTCCTCTTCCGGTGCGCTAGCACTCTAATTTTAGACAAAGGTTGGGAATCACTAGGCTTGACCACCAGCAAACCCCGTTGAGGGCATGTCCTCTGTCTTCTTTAAGAAGCCATCAAAAGAAGGCGTGGGATTTTCCCTGGAGTCCCAGAAGATGGATAGCCTTGTCTCAGTGTTCAGCTGCCAACAAAACATCTATATCACCCCCTCCTCCACTGCAAAGTCTAGCGAACGCCAGGGAAGCACAGGTGAGAAGGATATAAGAGCTGGATGACTGGGAAGAGAGCCATTGAATGCAGTCTTCTGCTTACGGCATGGCCAACAAAAGGATGGACAAGCAGCAGTGGAGGAGAGATGAGAGAGAGTCATGGGGGGGGGCAGGTAAATATGGCCACAACACATTCTCTCTATAAAATTGCCAAAAAAAAAAAAAATTAAACAAAAGAAAAAGAATGTCAGCTTAGATCTCACCATCTCCTGGTTTGGGCTATGGTTTATGGGTTATGTGTGCCAGGAGCTCAACTCCTTGGTAGCCTTCGTCTATTCTCTATTTGCTACAACGTCATACTTGAGACCAGGTAATTTATAGTAAGCAGAAATGTATTTGACTCAAGAGGTTGGGAAGTCCAAGGGCATGGTGAAAGCGTCTATTGATTCATCTTTGTCGGGACTGAGAACATCTATTTATTCAATATCTTTGTGGGGACTGACTATATTATCCCATGGTAGGAGGTGAGAAGGGGAAGAAGGGAGAAGGGAAGAGAGAAAGAATGAGGGAGAAATGATAAAATGACATGTGCAGCCTCAATCTATCCTATCATCACTATTAACCCACTCACATGTCTGGAATCCCATGGCCTAAACACCTTCCATTAGGCCCTGCTTCCCAACACTGCTCTATGAGAGCTTCACACTTTAGTCTTTACTCTTGGAAGACATATTTCATCTAGCATGTCTGCACCTGTTAGGTTGATGATGAAATTGCAACTCAGAAGGTTTAACTCACTTGTTCAAAGTAGTTTATCCAGAGCTGAGATTACAACCCGGATGGACCATATTTGGCATCCTCATGCTAGCTGCCAAAACATTAAGTGAAAATGCTGGCTTAAGGAAGAAATCTGAGAGGGTACAATGACAGGGTTATAAAACAGGCAAAGAGAGGCCATAAGAGAGCCTCAGCCATGTTTGCAAAGCTCAGCTAATCAGTCCATCTTATAAGGAGTGTTCATGAGACCAAGATGTCTGGGATGTGCTTGATATTGGTTGGAGTCAGAGTTTGCACATCATTCTCATAAGCTTTTGGGCTAGTGGCTCTCACTCTTCCTAATGCTCAACTGTTTAGTACTGTTTCTTAAGCTCTGGTTATCCCCAAACATTTTGTTGCTACTTGATAGCCATACTTTTACAACTGTTATGAATTATAATGTAAATATCTGATATGCAGGGTATCTGATATGTGACCCCTATAAAAAGGTCACTCAACACTCCCAAAGGCGTTGCAACCCACAGGTTGAGAACCACAGTTTTGAAAGTTGAGCCTTACAAGGGCAGATGAAAGCTAGGAGAGATTTAGCAAACTTTTTGCCATTTGCCACTCTCTGTTTTCTCCTTGGAAGTAGCTGATTCACATTCCAGGTGGCACTTCCCCTTTATCTCCGTACCCCGCATTTGCAGTGTGTGGGCAATGGAGCTTGGCATCGCTGCAGCCCTGGGTGAAGAAACAGCTTGTAATGTGCCGTTTAAATGGGTAGCATCAGGATGTAGTGTTCCTGGGGCTAGATCTGACCCCATTTCAGTGTCCGTGTGCAGATGCTCTGGGCCACATCCTACCCCACTGGGAGTCATGAGAACCACTGGACAGCAAGAGGCTAGTTCCATAGGACCAAAGGCTGAGGTGACTGTTCACACAGTTTGAGGCAATGGGGGGAGTTCCAATCACCTCATCCTTGGTTGAGGAACAGTGTGAGCCAATGTGTAATTAGATGCATTTAGTGGCTCTCAGTATGGTCAATGAGACGTGCAGCTCCTGCTCATGAAGGAAATATGAAACCGTAAACACACTTCCAGTTATAGATGGGACTAAACACACTGTCAAACCGAATGCTAATGGCTGCTGCCTGCCTCCTGTGAGCACTTCACCGTGGCAACCGGCAGGTGCCCTTTGCCTGCCTTCACTTTCATTTTCCCATAATTCTTTTTTGTGATGGCTTTTTGGATGATAATGGGCACATGCCTGAAATAGTAGTTACAAAGAGAATTAGAATTTAAAGAGAGAGAGAGAGAGAAGAAAAAGAAAAAGAAAATTATGCTGCAACAGTTTCTTGCTCCTCAGAGTTTCTGCTTATAAGGTCTAAGGATTAACAACAGTCTGAGGATTGGGAGGAGGCAGAGGCTGCCTGATACAAACATCTTCCATATGGTGTATGCAAAAGGCACGGAGCCTGACTTTTGAAGTCCAGCTATTAGGCTGTGAAGTAGCATCATTTGGGGTTAAGAGCAGCAGTCTAGGAATTTGACACACTTCAGTATATATTTTCCCCATTCCTAAAAGCCACTTAGTCTTGGATGAACAACTCTTTGTTGTGTAGTAGTTTCCTGTGAGTTGACACATCCCAACTTCCTAAAACTCACAAGTTTTAGGAAGTTACTGAAATCTACCGGATTTACAAGGCCCCTCCCTCCCCAAGGTTACAGATCTGGTAAGAATTGCTGAGAAGAAGAGCCTTGCATGTAGCTTTCTTGAGTCATCACGTGTGCAGGAGTGGGATTCCAACCTCCTATATGTAAACCCTCACTCATCCTTTTGTAAGCGATGGCAGTAAACTCATTATTTCGCCAAGCTGGACTTTGGAAGAACTGTTAGTTTGGTTTGTCATCAGTTTCCCATCTAGGGTGAGTAGATGTTTGCTCATATCTTCCCCGCTTCAAATCAGCCAATACCCTCCCTCCCTGTGTCTGTGTTCTCTTCTTTCAGTCAGGAACACTAAGCACCACCACAGGTCACTATAACATGCCTACAAAGCTCATAGTGCAGTGTCTGGCTTGGAGGAGAGACTCTGTAAACCCTCTGAGAGTGGTGATGACTAATAACTTAGTGGGTGACTTTGGGCCAATACCTTTTCTGAGCTTCAAATCCATTATCTGAAAAAGGCTTGCTAATAACAGCACCCGAGTCATTTGTTTAAGACTTCAGATAAGAGGTAAATGATGAAAAGTACTCGGCCCAGGACTTGGCAGGTAATAAGAACTCAATAAGAGCTTGCTGAATGAATAGGGTGCAGGATGTGTGGAGAAATGTGCTACCGGCTAAAGAAGATGTGCCACCAGATCCAAAGCCTTATAAAACAGACACCGAGGGAAGAATCCGAATGGCCCAGACTTCTGGCAGTGACATATGTGAGCAGCCAAAGACCTTCTGTTCTGTGCTTTCTTCTGGATGATTCTGCTCCTCCAGCTCATATGGAGACTGATGGGGAGGAGAAAAATGATGGTGCCACCCATAAAGGGAATCCTAGTATCAAAGCATCACTGACCAAGGCCACAGGCTCATATGTATCAGAGCTATGCATACACAGCATTACAGCCAAGCCTGCCCATAGGGGAGAGGGATCCTCTCCTGTCCCCTGTGCCCTGTAAGTGACCTATATCCTGTCCCCACACAGTCTTTCTCCACCCAGGTGCATTTTCTTGAGCTGTGAAGTCTTCTGCTATTTCTCTATCTCCTGTCGAATCATGGCCGTTTGGCTTCCCCTTTCAACCTCCCAGGGAAAGAAGCCAGAACGTGCTGGAAAAACAATCCTGATAAACCTGCTTGGTCATCTCTTCTCTATGGATGGGCAAAATGCCCTTTAAGTGGGATAGGCTGTGTTAACTTCTAATTCTGAAAGCGACACATGCTGGAGCTCAAGAGATGGCTCAGCAGTTAAGAGCATGTACTTCTCTTGTACCTGAGTTCAGATCCCAGCATCTGTGTCAGGAGGCTCACAACTTCCTAGAACTCCTGATCTCAGCAGGTACCAGTGCACATACACCCTTATATATACACATGATTTAAGAAATAAAAATAAACCTTTTAAAAGAGATATGTTTGCATGTCTTTTGTGAGTGGATCATGGCAATGTATGTCTGAATCACCAATCTCTGGCATGGGTACTTGGGAGGCTGTGGCAGAAGGATCAAGAGTTGAGACACTCTTAGCTAAATAACCAGTCTGTGGACAGCCTGGGCTATATGAAGTCATGCTTTGATTCTTGTGTAAGACAGTTAGATTATCTACATGGGGTCACCTGCCAGTAATACTGTCAAGTTATATTTAACTGTACACATTATTTGTAATCTTGTTCTTTACTGTCAGTTTTTTTTCCTAATCTCATTAGATATTCCTCTAAAATGGCTATGTCATTTTCCATCCTATACACACATAATTATTTTTAGCCAACAACTTATTAGCAGACATTTATAAAACTCCGCTAATTAAAACATCACTGAAATATCTCTGTATCTGCGAGTACCTAGTTAGCATTTATATAACATGCTACCATATGTTGTACACTATTCTGAGACATTCCAGATGTTGTATTTATTCTTCATAGCCAGTCATGAGGTAGGTAATTCTATATTACCCCTGTTTTAGGGATGAAGAAGCTGAGGCCCAGAGAGGTTCACTTCATGCTTGATGGGTGCTGGGGCCATCCATGCTCTGACATTGAAAGTGGTGTGCTGAAAATTGGGAATATCTTTGAAGACTTTAAAAGTGCAGTTTCAAGTGACCGGCCAGAGCTGGTGTCATTCTTTATGTCTTCCCCAGTGTCTTAGTCAGGGTTTCTATTCCTGCACAAACATCATGACCAAGAAGCAAGTTGGGGAGGAAAGGGTTTATTCGGCTTACATTTCCATACTGCTTTTAATCACCAAAGGATGCAGGACTGGAACTCAAGCAGGCCAGAAAGCAGGAGCTGATGCAGAGGCCATGGAGGGATGTTCTTTACTGGCTTGCCTTCCCTGGCTTGCTCAGCCTGCTCTCTTATAGAACCCAAGACTACAGCCCAGAGATGGTTCCACCCACAAGGGGCCTCTCCCCCTTGATCACTAATTAAGGAAATGCCCCACAGCTGGATCTCATGGAGGCATTTCCCCAACTAAAGCTCCTTTCTCTGTGATAACTCCAGCTGTGTCAAGTTGACACAAAGCTAGCCAGTACACCCAGCATCCTTCCTTAGATGATGCAGGGGATTGGAAAAGGAAAGGTAACCTACCTGTCTAGAGACTCTCCTAGAGAGTGGGGAAGGACTCCCTGATTTAGAGCACTCATTGCACAAGCTTGAGGATCTGAGTTCAAATCTCCAACACCCATATAAAGCACTGGTGACGTGGCAAGCTCTTGTAACTTCCGTGCTGTGGGAAGTAGAGATGGAATATCTCTGAGGCTGGCAGGACACCAGCCTAGCTCCAGATTCAGGGAGAAATTCTTGTCCATGAAGGGAGTAGACTCAAGGCTTTCCAGAGAACTATGGGAGAAAAAATGGGACTGTTTCCAGGGAACATCAAAGGAGGAGGGAGGAACCCCAAGGTTGAAGGAACAAGAAGCCCCTGGGAATAAAGGGAAGGCAGGAAGGAAAGAAAAGACTTCTACAGGCTAGTGAACAGCTCTGGTGGGCTAAGTCTTCCTGAGAGACAGCGGGGGCTCTCCCTTTTGAGAGACAACTGTCAGGACTCAAGACTGACTCTTCCTCTGCACATCACATACACATGGTACTCTGAATTACTGACATTTCTGGGCCACACACACACGGTACTCTGAAATTACAGACATTTCCAGGGACCTTTTACTTATTCAACAAGGACAAAAAAAGGTTCCCTCTATGGTGAAGTATTATTATTATAGCCATTCTCTGTGGCCTTGGCAGGTAACAGACTTTCATCTGTTCACAGGATGTCCCCATCCTACTACTTAAAGCATGGATGGGAATTTCTCTAGTGAGTTCTGTTCAAGTTTCCAGCTTCAAAAACACAGTTCAAGCTCTCGTCAGTAAACGCGAAGGACCCCTACATGGAGAGCAGGTATGGGTGATTCATGAAGAATGTCACATGTGTCCCCCTCTCCCTTCTGGTGCTGATTGCCCTCTCTGTCCTACTTGTCTCTGGGCTGCAGTCACAGGACCACAGAGAATACATTGACGTCTGGAGAGGTTGGGAGAGAGACATCTTATTTTGTCTGAGTCATGGCTAATCTTTGTTGATGGATCCTGGCTGCCTCTGTCTCTTTCCATCCATGCAATCCCAGCTTAAGAACCTGCTGCCTAGGGGTGTCCAACCTCTCTCCAGTGGTTGGCTGTAAGTACCTGCATCTGTCTCAGTCAGCTATGGAAGAGTTAGGGGAAGGACTGCAAGGAGCTGAAGGGGATGGCAACCCCATAGGAAGAACAATAGTATCAACTAACCCGGACCCCTCAGAGCTCCCAGAGACTAAGCCACCAACCAAGAGCACATACATGGGCTGGTCTGTGGCTCTAGCTACATATGTAGCAGAAGAGTGACTTGTCTGGCCTCAGTGGGAAAGGATGTGCTTAATCCTGTAGAAAACTTGATACGCCAGGGATGGGGGATAGAGCAGGGTAAGGTAGGATTGGCTGGGTGGGTTGGGGAGCACCCTCTCAGAAGCAAAGGGGAGGAGGGTGGGGTGAAAAACCTGTGGTAGGAAGACCAGGAAGAGGGTCAACAACATTTGGAATGTAAATAAATAAAATAATTAATAATTTACAAAAAAACCCTGCTGCAGGGGACCACGCCTTCCTCATATCCATACTTTAGTCTCAGAGAAGGGTGGGCTCTTACTCGGCTTCAGGTACACTGGGTCAACCAAGTACTGCATCTGCTGAAATGAAACACACAAGCAGCCAAACGGGCATGTGACAAGACATATAGGCAGGAGGAAGGGGAGGTCCCATTAGGAACAGGTAGCAAATGAGCTTTAGGGAACCTCAAACTCACAGGAAGCTCTGCTGAACTCCAGATGCCCACCCAGAACTTCAACTGGTCAAGTTAAGTTGAGATTTTATTGCTGTTTTTAATGGCACTTTTTTTTTCCTTGAACATTTCTGTCTGCAAGTAAGATATCCATTAGTTTCTACTGCACATTCATCTTTTTAATTAAAAAACCTCATTCGTTGAGAATTTTGTATGATGTCTTTTGATCATGTCCAGCCCTCTCCAAATTCTTCCCACAGCGATCACTGTCCACTTCTTCCCTACTTATGCAATGTTGGATCCTGTTTTTGGTTCTTAACCTATCAATTCCAGTCTGTGCTGCCCAAATACTCCTGGACATGTGGTATTTTCTGGAGCATGGTCAGCTTACCAGGGATCACACACTCAAAGAAAGCATCCCTTCCTCTCCCAGAAGCTAGCTACTGTAAACAGCTCCTCTGCAAGGGGTGGGGCTTCGTGGCCATGTCTCCTCTCCACGACAGGTTTTTGCCAAGGTTGGAGCTTGCACAGGTCTTGTAGATGTTGTCACAACCACAGTGAGTTCATGTGTAACTGTTCTGCTGTGTCCAGAATTTTTAACCCCTCTTTAATTACTAATTTTATATTCTGTATAATGTAGTTATTGATTCCCTGTAACTAGAATCCATGCAGATGCTATCAGTCACTGTTTCACTGTAGAGCCTTTGATGTTATTGGGCCTCTGTACCACGAAGCAGCTTCTTGCTGGCCACTAGAATCTCCCACGTTGCTATATCTGTTGTCATCTGGGCTCCATTCTGGCAGCTGCAGCAGCTGTGACAAGTACTATCCTTGGTTTCTAGCATCCCGCCATTTTGGAAGCTAAGGGTGTGTTCATGAAGGACCCACTAAAACAGTTTCCTATCTTGGTACTTGCTTCCGTCTTCTTGGGGGACGCTTTGCTCTGTCTGTAAATAGGGAAGACTAGTTCATCCTTGCAACACTTAGTTGAGCTACAATCTGCTGTTATCAGGGAGAATGCACTTGTAGGAAAAGTGCAATCTGTGGAATCAAGTGAGCTCGGGTTCACATCCCACCTGTGAGCTGTGGAGATACACTAGCTTTCCCTATTATTGTCATGGCCAATTTAAAGGATGAAGGATTTATTTTGGCTCACATTTAATGATGGATGAGGTCCCTCTGAGTGGGGAAGACTGGACAGTTAACATGGCTCTTTGTTGAAACAGTATTTACTCTCAATCTGGGGCTTCTACCCTGTCATGGATAAAAGTCATACAACTTTTATTATTTACAATAAGCCTTAATAAGCACAAGAACTGAGGACATATCTACCCTCTACACTATTAGAATCTACTTTCCTATAGATAACCCCAAGTCATGACCTATTATGTTTCATCTGGGCTGCTCTTAATTGACCAGTCCCCATGGCTATGATTTTATGATTCTTACCCCATGGCATCTATTCCTCTCTCTTTCCCACTCATGGCTCTCCTCAGAACCAAAGCTCAGGAACCCGAAGCCCCACCTATGTCCCTTCTACCCAACTATTGGCTGTCAGTGTCTTTATTTACCAGTCAGAGATAATTTGGAGAAGGTTCACATGGCATCACTCAAGTATATGAGGATCTGCTCATTGTGGGCAACCTGTATTTAGCATTAGAACACAAGCAGTGATGGACCAATTTACTATAGTGCTTAGCAGGATCATGATCTAGGCGGATCAGGAAGGAGAGAGGGGGGAGGGGGAGAGGGAGGGGGAGGAGAAGTAGGAGAGGGAAGGAGAGGAGAGGGAGGGAGGGAGGGAGGGAGAGAGGAGAGAGAGAGAGAGAGAGAGAGAGAGAGAGAGAGAGAGAGAGAGAGAGATATTCTTGTTCATCTGTCATTCCCCTACTACTTTTTGAAAATTTTTACTAGTTCTATCTGTGTGTGTGTGTGTGTGTGTGTGTGTGTGAGAGAGAGAGAGAGAGAGAGAGAGAGAGAGAGAGAGAGAGAGAGAGAGAGAGATGCTTGTAGAAATATGAGGACAACTTTGGAGACTTGGTTTCTCTTTCCACAATGGGATCAAACTCAGGTTATCAGGCTTGTGGGTCAAATGCGTTGACCAGTCTAAGACCCCAAACTGTGGGATGCTATCTCCCACAATTGAGGAGCATCTTCTTACCTCAGTTAAACATCTCTGAAGATGTCCTCAAATCTAGAGGTCTGTACTATATAGGTGTTTCTTAATTCAGTCAAGGTTAACTATCGAAAGGGTTGTGTGCTAGATAATCATGTCAAGTTGACACAAGCTAAAGTGTTCTGAGAGCAGGGAATCTCAATTAAGAAAATGCTTCTGTAAGACTGGACTAGAGGCAAAACTGTAAGGCATTTTCTTAATTAGTTATGATGGGAAGGAGGTAGCTCCTTGTGGGTGATGCCATCCCTGGTCTGGTGATCCTGGATCCTATAAACAACAACAACAACAATAACCACAACACAACAGACTGAACAAGCCATGTGGAGCAAGTTATTAAGCAGCACTCCTCCATGGCCTCTGTATCAGCTTCTGCCTCCAGGTTCCTGCCCGCTTTAAGTCCCCATTCTGACTTCCTTTGATGATGAAAGTGATTTGAAAGTGTAAGCTAAATGAACCGTTTTCTCCCCAAGTTGCTCTTGGCCATGGTGTTTCATCACAGCAACAGAAACCCTAACTAAGACAGGTTGTCAATAAGATTTATTTATTTTCCTTTTGGAATGTCTCTAGTTATCAGTTGCTTCTGTGGTTAATGAGAAGAAACAATGGTCTCTGTCTCGCTGGAACGCTGTTCCACTCTGTAACAAGGAATTGTACCCAATCAATGATCAGGAAGAAAGGATAGAGAGAATGGAGAGGGGCAGAGAGCGAAGATTTGGAGCAAGAAGGGTGAGGAGGGAACAATGGGATTGCCATTTTATTTTCTGAAGATTACTTCTGGTTTTGGCCTTCAAGGATATGAGCCAATAAAATCTGAATTCTCTTTAGGCTAGACTGAGTTCACAGTCTAAGGGTCTTAATAAACTCGTAGATTTGTTTAAACTAATGCCTGCCTTACAGATGCGAAGTAGTGGACATCTTGAATCTTGACAGCTACCTGTTGCTAATAAGCAATTGAATTGATATCGAATTCTTAGCACAGACAGGTTTGAAGTAGTACACCCTTTCCACATTTGTGCTGCCGAATGCTAAGATTGTACCAGGAAAATCAGTGGTGCCAGTATATTTGAAGAATGAAGGAGGATGAGAGAGAGGATCTGATTCACTTAGTCACTCTCTCCTCCATTCACAGTGACTGACAGCCTGGCTGACAATAGGTGGGGCAGGTTAGTGGTAAGCAGATAACCAAGGTACATATCATATAGCCTCTTTTGCATAAGGTTTTCTGTCCTCCTGCTGGTAGGTCCAGCAGATGTTTTGCATCTTACTGAAAGCAGCAGATGAGTGCTTGTGTGTGTGTGTGTGGGGTCTCATTCTGGCCAAGAGAGTTATGTCTCTACATCAGTGGGTTTGGAGAAATACTGGGTGAGTACCAGGAAGAGAACAGGCTCCTACTGAGAGCCCTTTCTCAGCATCTTGTTACCCTCCCTCAGTCAGCCCCCTCTCTCTTTCACCACTCCTCCCCCCACCCCGACACCCACCTCCAATCCTTCCATCCTGGACAAAGTGGGTGAATTCTGGGAAGCTTTGAGTGCCTAAAGTCACCACCAGATAAAGGACTGGCACCAGAGCCATTGGCAGAAACATCCCATTGCCCCGGTGAGGTCAAGGTAGCACACAGCCTCTGTTGGGGACAAGAGCCTGAAGAAAGAAAAACATTCTGTCTGGTATCTGCTAGTTCTGGCCTTGTCCCCAGGCCTTGTTTCCACTGAAAACTGACACGAGGCTAAGGAGAGCTTATCTCCTGCTTGGGTCAGGAGGACTGCAGGGCAGGTCTATTCTCAGAGCGAGCTTGCAGAAGCTTTGGACAGAGTGTGAGGACAGCAAAGCAGGCCCCTTGGGCTTGCCAAGGCAGGCAGGGCCTGGGCAACCTTGCACACTCTGCAGGACTTGACTTTGCAAAGTTGGCATTCGAACTTGATTTTAATCTTACCCTTGTTCTTGGTAATGCTAAGCAGGAGGTGGTCAGCTCTGTCTGGAGCACTGACAGGGGACTGGAGGTGAAGGGGTTAACCCTTTCTCTCTCTCTCTCTCTCTCTCTCTCTCTCTCTCTCTCTCTCTCTCTCTCTCTCTGTGTGTGTGTGTAGCATAGTATGACCTTTTGTTAATTCTTTGCTCCC
>NC_034603.1:12774474-12781617 GCF_900095145.1 Mus pahari | reverse complement strand
CTCTCTCTCTCTCTCTCTCTCTCTCTCTCTCTCTCTCTCTCTCTCTCTCTCCTTGGCTGTGGGGCCATATGCAAGCTTTTGGTATCTCTGTCCTCAGACTAGACAGGGTAAACTGAGGGAAATGGAGTCATTTACTCTTGGAGGTTCTTCCCAACCTGGGTCTATAGCATCGAGTTTGAATCCATTTGCTGTTCTGATGTACTAATACTAAACAGGTGGCCCTAAGTTAACTTCGTTCATAAGCAGTAGGAGGTGGATTAAAAACGAGCCTCATTCCAAAGAGAATGTTACTTTAACACTAACAAAGCCACCGGTCTAAAACACTCCCCACTAAGCTTTGTGTGCCCATCACCTCCCTTGGTCTTTCCCATACTCCCTGGGGTGGGGATGGGTAGCATTGTGATTCCCATTTTGGAAACGAAATTATTGAGGTGTAGGGAGGCTCAGTTGTTTCCATACCTCCTGGGAGAAGGTAGCACTGCCCAAATAGGAGCCTAGAGTCTGTTTGATCTTAAAGCCCACGTTCTTGTCTCTTGTGTTATCAGGTAAGGGTGGAGCAACATGCACTGTTACTGTGGCAGCAGAGCTACAGGAGGCACAGTCACCTGGAAGGCAGGGAATGCTTGTTTCTCTCATATGGAATTGGCAAACAAGACAGAGGGATGTATGGTCCAGATACCTTTTTCTAAGCTCAGTATTAGGCTAGAGCAGGCCACACTCACCTGAAACAAATATGTCTGCCTGCCCCTATCTGTCTGTCTGTCTGTCTGTCTGTCTGTCTGTCTGTCTGTCTGTCTGTCTGTCTGTCTACCTGTCTGCCTGTCTGTCTGTCTGTCTACCTGCCTGCCTGCCTGACTGCCTGTCTGTCTGTCTGTCTGTCTGTCTGTCTGTCTCCCTCCATCCTCACTGCTGACTCTAATTCTCTTTGCTACAGGAAAATGATAATTCCCCTACAAGAGAGTCTTCCTGTGAAGTTTACCCCAGGCAACCAGGCACATACTGTATGCTGAACACACATCGACTACAGCAATGAATCTTTACCCCTTCCTTCCTACCTGGGACTCACAGACAAGCAGACTGCAAGCTGGTACTTATCAATCACCTAACATGGACCTTTTTGAAACCTGTAAGAAAGGACCCCCATTTATCTTTGTGGCTCTGACAATCTTTTAGAGCATTTGTCATTCTGACTATCTATGGTGTTAATAACTCTTTAAGCATTTTCTTTTTTGAGATTGGTATGGGGATTTTGCCCACATATGTGTCTGTGTACCACATACGTATCAGACCAGAAAAGGGCATTAGATTCCTTGGAACTGGAGTTACAGAGGGTTGATAGCTACAGTGTTGGTGCTGGAAATCAAACACAGGCTCCTCTGGAACTGCAGCCAATGCTCTTAACAGCTGAGCTATTATCTCATCAACTCTTGTCAATAACTCTTAATGAATCTCTTGCTCCAAAGGGCAATTTGACTCAGTTGTTCCTCTTGCACTCTTAATCTCATGTGTTACCCTCACTAGTCCTCATGACCCCAACCTGCTACCCACTCTATTCTCATCTCCACTCATTCTTACTCACTGTTATTCCACTCATGAAACCTTTGCATGTGTTAGTCCTTATTCTTGAAGTCCTGATCGTCTCTTGCTTCTGGTGTATCCATGAAACAACTCAGGCCAGGTTCAGATGACATGATATCTCCATTAGTGAGGGTGTTTTTTAACTTCCAAACAGCTGCAAGGCTCTTTTGGTGTATATCGTGCTCTCTGATTGGTTTTGCAAGCATTCAGTTGATGGATACCCACTGAGTGATACGATGTGCTGACCATCCTACCATGTTCTTATCTACTTTCTCTGTCCTCTTGGTTCCCAACACACTGTCAACTTCTCAGGATGAGCTTTCTTTTTTCCTGAAGAGATAAATCTTATTTTCCTCAAATTCTGGGTAGTTGGCCAAGCTTTGGTTTGCATAAGGCTCTCCATAGCTAGGTGACCACGTGATCTAGAGCTTCTCCCACTTCTGAATTACTCTCTGCTTCTACCCAGCATGCTCTGCAAGACTTCCAGACTTTTATGGACAATAGATAACTCTTATTCTTGCTTTCTTCCTGTTGCTTGCCCCAGAGATGGAATTAGATATATTTATTGAATGAATGATTATCAAAGAGTATGAGTTCCAGAGACTGAATATACCAGCTTTCTGTATCATCCACTTGGGGTCTAAGACTGAGGTCATGGGTTGGTGAGCATGCTGAGGGGCAAATTTCACATAGATATCACATCCTTGGGGTCCCAGACAACTACTGGCCAGACTTAACATACACAAAGTGCCAGTGCCAGCAAGAGATGAGTTCAGGCACTCGGCAGATGCCCCTGGAGTGACTGCTGGTCTCCACCCTTCAACTAACATCTAATTCCCTTTGTCAATCCCATAGAAGGCTCTTTGCCTCTGGGTGAAAACAGCCACAGGCTGTGGAAGGGCCTGAGTTCCTGCAGGGATGAGTTCCCGCCTCTAATTGAACACAAGTTAATGCAGACGGATAAAACCTTTTCCTGCACCCAGGGCTGTCACACTTATGCCTGGAAGCATCCACAAACGATCATGTGGCTTGTCTCCAACCTTATGTGTGAAGAAATCATACTACTGAATGGACACTGTGTTAGAATCTGGCATCAGAATGCTCTTTGGGTCAAGATTTGTCTTGAAGCCCTGGAGACAAGCCTAGCCCAAGACAGAGTGAGATAGCACTAGTGCTTTTGACATAAAATGAGTAAGGAATTTCAGTGAGGGTACTCCAGGAAGATGAATGGAAGAGCAGAGAGCAGGGGCAAAAACTGGAAGCTGCAATTTGTATTGATTGAATGTTTTAAGAACTGGGCGATCTTAATATTTTATTGCATTTTTGTGTGGTGAGGGTTCTGGAAACCTTTCTCTCACTGCAGGAAATACTGGTTGGCCCTAAGATTTATGCCAACGGGGAAAGGTGAGTAGAGAGAAATTGAGGGGTGAGCATATTGCTTTCCTTGGCAAAGGCAAGCCCTCACAGGATGGTGAGACACCAGGTATGTGCAACCATGTGCATATGTAAGCCAAGCCAGTGTATGCGTTGCGGGGAATGGAGCCCAAGGCTTTGTTCATGCTAAGCAAACACCCAGCCAACTGAGCTACATTCCCAGTCTCCCCATGGCTCTTCTAAAGCTGGCCAATGTCGACCATTACAACAGATAACAGAGAAGGGGAGCAAATTCCAGGCAAAGGACCCCCAACTCCAGCAAGCAGGAAACAAGTGGTTGCAGTAAATGAATGGGAATTCTCTGGAATGATAAGCAGGGATGATGGTTGTCTGATGCATGCAGTCCGGGGCCTCACAGGACAGGAATGAGCACCATATCAGTTGTGTGCTGCAGTGTAGCTTCTTGCTCTCCTATAGAGGCACCTGTGTAGAAAGTCTAAGGACCCAGTGTGGTCATGGCCATACCCTTAGCTTGGGCAGATCAGAAAGTCACAACGGACCATCTGCTTCTGTGAGAAGTAAGAGGGAACGTGAAAGAAAAGAAATAAGGTGCTTTTGCTAAAACTTAATAGAAGGGATGCGGAGCATCTGGAAACACCACACTCCCACGCTCACTGGACTTCATGGTTAGGCAAATCTGCTGTTGGTTTCAGAGGAATGGGTGTGAGGACCACTTCCACTATGCATTGATTCTCATTTCACAATAGACCAGTGTGTAGCGCTATATCCAAACTTCAGCCTGTACCTGGTAAGTGGGGGTGGAGTCCAGGGAGGTGGAGCCCAAAATTCTCAGCCTTTCTCTTTCCCTATTAGGTACTTCTTTATCAGCAGGAACCTGTGTGCTTGGGTCCCTCATCCCTCCAAACTTCTTCTCTGAGTTGGGCCTCCGGCCTTGAGTTCTCTCTCCTTCTCTGCTTTTTGCTGTAATGGTCTCAATCTTCGTTGTCAATCTGAGCAGGGTAGAATCACTATGGAAGACGACAGGAAATGTAACTCAGTGTGTAGAGAGCTTGCCTAACATGCGCAGACATGGGGAGCATCCTCAGCACAGCAAAAACTGGGTGGCAGTGCATGATGGTAATGTCAGCATTTGGGACATAGAGGCAGGAAGACCAAAGCTCAGTCATCCTGAGCTACACAACCACTGCTTCATTCAAACCTTTCTTGGAACCTCCTCAAGGTTTGAAGCTAACCTTGAGATACATGAAACTCTGTTTCCAAAGAGCAAAACCAAGAAACAGAACACACACACACACACACACACACACACACACACACACACACACGCACGCACGCACGCACGCACGCGCGCGCGCACACACTCCACCGTTAGCATAAGTGATCATCCAAAGGAAGGGCTCCCTGTTTGCCAGTGGGGCATTAGTGACCATGGCAGCTTATCCCAGCGACCCCCTGCACAAATTCAGCCACCCACAGTGACAGGCAAGCCATGCTCTTGCCCAAGGAGAAGTAGGGAGGGGACGGGGGATAGTTCTGTCTGAGATGGCTTGGCACTGAGCTCTGTGATCTACGAGTTGCTTTTAATTTCCTGTGCCAGGCGCCAGCGGCCTGATGAAATGAAGCCGATAGCAGGCTCTGTGGCAGCCCCGCTCAGCCCAGGCTTGTCTACTTAGTTCAGGGTCATGATCCATGGATTCTGAGAGACAAAAGCTGAGCCCACTCCCGACATTCGTACTCCCCACCCCTACACTCTACCACAGCCTCCTACCGACCTTCTGGTTTGGGAGGTAGGAAGGTCCAGGAAAGGGTTGCCACATTCCCCACTTGAGCACTGAGAACTGGCAGACATGGTTTGGGTCCCTGCTGTCTGGCCTCCTGGCTCTACAACTATTAGTCAAGTTGCCTTGATATTTTGAATCTCAGTTCTCTCAAGCCATTAGTAGCAGAGCTTCTTTCATGGGAGTCTTACAAGGATTCAAAGGGAGGGAGTTAGTATGTAAGGGAAGGCGCTCAATGTAACTCACGCGAACTGATAGCAAGCGTTATTTGTCTTCTTTACACCTACTTGTCCTCGAATGTTCCTTTTCCCATGCAAGTACGGAGTGGTTGGAATATTTCCTTTTGTATCCTAGTCTGGACAAGACCACACCCTCCTCCTGATGCTCTTACTACCACCTCCATGCTGCACCTTCACACTTCCCTTTGACACAGCATCCACCCTGAGTCAGGTGTAGTGACTGTTCCTGGTGGATACATTATCCAATCTTTACAACCATTGATAGTCACATTTCAGAGTTGAGAAAACAGTTATGAGTCCCCACCCCCAAACCCCCACCCCCTGGAGATTAGAGACTGGGGAAGGAAAGGCGGCAATCTGGTGGCCATCATTACCAAAGCACAGTTTAGTGGATTAGCTCCATCGTCTGGGCAGCTTTCAAAATGGAGAAAGAGCCTGCTTCAAAAGCATGGATTGGTAAGTGTTAGGTCATAGATTCTCCAGCTGCTACACTCTGATGGGGTCCTTCCTTTCCCTTGCAGCGGAGAATGAGCTCCCCCACCCCCGCATCCGCCCCCCCCACCAAGCAACTTGCTTTTCTTTACATTATTAAATTAAATTATTTATTTCTTTTTGGCGTGAGTGTGTGTGTGTGTGTGTGTGTGTGCACGCGTGCGCGCATGCACGTGTGCATGCATGAGCACAGATATGTGCATCTATGCATGTGCACATACCTGTCGAGGATAGAGAACAACTTATAGGAGTTGATTCTCTCTTACCGTCACGTCTTGGGTATTGAACTCAGGTTATCAAGCATGGCTGCTAGTGACATCATCCTCTGAGCTATGCTTCTAGCTCACCAAAGCAAGTCTGAGTTCTAACTTTACTCTTGCCCAGTGCCTTCCTCTGGTACATTGGTTAGGTGTGAAAGCTCTCCTGCTAAGATTTGGAAACTCCTTTTTTGTGTGTGTGTTCCAAAACTGAATGCCCCTCCCCTTCAGGACTCTCATGATGTTATCTGGGAGAGCTATGACTCTCCCAATAATGCTTGTCTGAAGGGTAATTTATGTCAGCTCCTTTCTACCGAATCTATAATTTATTAATCTATAACAGGCATGGGATCAAATCAAGCTTCCTAGGCAAGCCCGAGGAGGAGGAGCAACCTTCTATTTCCCTTAGAGAAATAAAACAAAGTGTGCCATCTACACTGAGATTAAGATGAGACCCATGTGTGTCTGACAGGGGGATGTACAGTGTTTCCCTGAGATTCACAATGGAGGTTACTGGGATGTCCCAAGAACTCCCAATGAGAGAGACTTAACAAGCTTGGCTTCTTTCTTAGGCTAACATCCTGAAGAAAACCAAAGAAAGATCTTGCCCCAGCTTCAGTGACATTGATTTCCTGGGCTGGGCACTAATCCCCTGTCCTTAATGGCCACCGGGAATCCTCTATCTGCAGGTACCATCAGTAGCCCGGATCCACCTGGTGCTTAATAAATGAGAGGACTGGGGAAGAGGATGAACCAGGAGGAGGCTCTAAACACAGGCCAAGATTTAGCACCACGCACTTCTAAAGGCACCGGGGAATCGGAAGTGGCCAGACTCAGTTTTCACATGTGTGGACTGATTTTACTGTACCCAAGGGAAATCTGTAAGAATAATCAGAGTGCTGATTATCTATTTTTGTCATTTTTTCCCCACATCTTCATTACCTTTTCTTGTCATTTTATCCTCTCCCTATTAATTCTCTTCTTTCCCCTAAATCATTCCCTTTCTACTTTTATGCCTTAACACCTTTAAAAATCTACCTTCGTCGTATGAGACAAACCATGGTATTTGTCTGAGTCTGGTTTATTTTAACACAATGATTTCCAGTCCCATCCACTTCCTTACAAATAACACAGTTTTATTCTTTGAGAGGAACAATACTCCACAGTGTGTGCATATATAATGCATAGCACATTGCTTTGTCCATCTGCTCACACACACCTAAGCTGATTCCATACCTGGGCTACAATGAATGGAGCAGCATCAGCATGGTTGGGAAGTATCTCCTGATATGCTGATTTAAATTCCTCTGGATACATCATTGGCAAGAGAGGCCCCTTGGTCTTGCAAAGTTTATATGACCCAGTACAGGGGAAGGCCAGGCCCAAGAAGTGGGAGTGGGTGGG
>NC_034603.1:12763961-12774174 GCF_900095145.1 Mus pahari | reverse complement strand
TCTCTCTCTCTCTCTCTCTCTCTCTCTCATCTCTTTCTTCTCTCTCCATCTCCCTCTTCCTCCTCCTCCTCCTCCTCTTTTTATTTGGTTTTCCCAGAAACCAGGTGGGTGACTGATGAATAACTGAAGGTCTGGAGTCACACCAAAGTAACAGAGAGACTGCAATGCTATCAAAAGCTCCTCCTGGATGCCCGGCCACTTCAGTAGTGGAGTAGTTGTGACTCTGCTTCTGAGCACCTTGGAGTCCCGAAGCAGGTTGCTCTGTCTCTCTGTCCTCTACTTCCTTCTCTAGACATAGTGAAATGGTAGCAACTCCCTCTCAGGGTGGTACTGACATTATAGAAAATGCAGGTCAGAGTGCTCAGTACTTAGTAAGTATGTGAGAAAAGGTACCTCTATATCCTGTCGTGACTGTCCCAACATTATCGTGCAGATTGACTGTGTTGTGCATTCTGGTTGTGTAAGTTGGACTTGGGTATATTTTGTGCTTTGCTGGGCAAAGGATTTATTTTGCAATGCAAATGAAAAAAATAATCCTGTTTTCACTTGGCAAAGATGTTGGAAGTCAGTACTGGGAATGTGTGGTGACCTGGCAGCTGGGCAATCTCCTGGGGGTGGGATAATTGTGACATTCATACAGTCACAGCAGGGGTGCTCTCATGCCCCTGAGGGCGGTACAAAGGGTGCTTGGCTCTTCTGTGCCACAGGGTATAGAACCTGACATCCTCTTTAGGAGGATCGCTTTGGAATGTTGAATAAACTGGTAGAATGTTCAACTTGGTATAACTCAGGACAAGCAAAGTGCCAATGTCTGTGGACGATAAAGGACATGCAGGTATTTAGAGAGAGCGGTGAACACTAAATCAAGGGATAGATTGTCAGTTTAGAGTGGGTATTGATTGGTCATCCAGGGGAGACCTGTTTTTGGTTCCTAGCATCCATGTTGAGAAGATCACAACTACCTACAAATTCAGATGCAGGGGACTGAATGTTCTTTCCTAGCTTCCAAGGGGCAGCTTGCGTTCATGTGTGTATATCCATTCAGATACTCACACAAATAAAAAGTAGTATGTGGACTAAAGGCCTCATCTATACGTGATCAGTACAGAGGAGAAAGAAGCTCAGATCACTTGTAGTCGTACATCAAACAGATAAATGCGCCCTAAAACCTGGAGACCCCAACTAGTCAGACGGCGGTGTTTGAGATTAGAGGATTGTGAGTTCGAGGCCTGCCTGTCCTATGTAGCTGATACCTTGTCTTGAAACCCCAAATCAATGGTCACTGCGATGGCTCAGCAGGGAGAGGCTCTTGCTGCCAAGCCTGATGACATGAGTTTGATCCCCAGAACCTCCATGATAGGAAGAGAGAATGACTCATGTAAGTTGTCTTCTGACATCTACATAGCCACCATGGTGCATGTTGCCCCTTCCACAAACAAACCAAAACCCAAGTACAAATCCACCTACCATGCATGGCTGACTCCCAAACCTCTGACTTTGTTCATCTGTGAACCTTGATATTCTCCCATCCCATTGAACTTAGTTTCCTCTGCCCACTTACCAGGTCCAATGACAATGGACAGACTTCACAGAGATACTGAACATGCCTCCCTCACTGTGCTGTTGTGTGCAGTAGAAGAGAGACCCTGCCTTACAGATGAGATGGTAGCAAGTACCATAAATATTTGGAGTGTGTGCCAAGGGGACAGAGACAAGATTCTTGTGGTTGTTTCGGTGCCACCCAGGAGACAATGAGAAGACAGACCTCATTCCCTCTGAAGTCCTGTTTAAGTACCTGGTTTCCCATGAGCCTCAGTTTTGTCACCTGAAAAATGGCAGTGATGATGTTGTCTGCTCATTGGGTTGTTCTGGGTATTAACCAAGGTATTCAAAGCCCTTGGCATGATGTCCATCACAATGTAAGATGTAAGCTATGGGCTCCTGGTAGAACCGCTTCATTTCTGGGGTTCTCTGAGGAAGTGTTTCCTCTCTCAAGATATCAGCAGTGACCGAGAGACAGCCCAGCCGCCCGTTGAGTTCTATTCCCCCTGAAGGACCTCCACTCAGATGAAGCTGGCTCCTTGATGACATGTCAGAAGAGAGTTTCAGAATGAGCCAGAGGAAAAGCAAAGCTGCTGAGTTTTCCAGACACATGATATACATGTCATATGATATACAACCGAAGACATGGGTATGTGCTCCTGGAGTGTGTGCTTGTGTGTCCACACTTACTGGTATATGACTCTCCAGCCTGCTGAGCTGTATTCCTTAATGGATGCAATATGCATCAAGGATTAAAGACGAGGAGAAGCTTGAAAGAAAAGAAAAATTTGAACATTAAAAATATGCGAGCTGGTTTATTTATTTATTTATTTATTTATTTATTTTGAGACAGGGTTTCTCTGTATAGCCCTGGCTGTCCTGGAACTCACTTTGTAGACCAGGCTGGCCTCGAACTCAGAAATCTGCTTGCCTCTTCCTCCCAAGTGCTGGGATTAAAGGCGTGCGACACCACCGCTCAGCTGGCTTGTTTATTTTTAAAAAATAATTTTCTTTTGTAAATGAAATTGTAAAGACATTTTCTGTGGTGAACATTTTAGCTTTAGGGATAAGAGAAAAACTCAAGGTTACAAATATTCTGGCCATAAGTGTGTATTTAACTATTATTAATTATTTGGGATATCTTTGTGAAAACACACATTCACGAATGGTCTCTATAAATTTGACTCTATTGATTGTGTTGAACTTTAAAAAAAAAAAAAACAACCAAAAAACTGAATTGCATTTTAATCTATGGGGAGTGGGGTGGGCGGTGAGCATGTACCAGGGCGTGGGTGTGCACGTGCCACAGCAAGCATGTGGAGATGGGAGGAGAACTTGCCAAGGTCAGGTCTCTCCATCCCTTCAGGGGTTCTGGCAGCTGAGCTTAGCTTCCACCTGCTGAACTGTGCTGTTGGTAGGAAGGTTCATGGCTCCTAGTAAGCAGCAGGAGTAAGCTACACCCCAGGATAAGGGGTTTCCTTCCCATCTCATGTTCTCTCAGTTTCCTGTTGGTCTAGTCTGCCTCGCTGCTATCACCCACCCATTGGTGGCATCCACTGGATCGATCCACCACAGCACACGGGCCACCCCTCAGTTGAAGGTCTGGGCTCACACCCAGTTTGTGGCAAGGTGAATGATGACGGGGCGCACGGTGAGTATCCCTTTGGTGCTGGCCTTTAGCATCTTGCTGTTTGGGGACTGGGGTGCCACGTGCAGGACAACGGGCTCCAGGACCTCTGCCCACTGTTGCCTTTGGCAGTCGGGCCTCTGGAGGAGGGTTGCCTCGCCTGCATTCTTCAGGGCGGCAAAGAGGAGAGAAAACAGAGCTGCTCGTGCCAGTTTCGTGAGCTCCAAGGGAAAGGAACAGAAACAAGTAACATGAGTAAGAGCATTAAAACCGGGCTGAGAGCCGGGCAGGGAGCCCGGAGCCTTTGAAGCAGACTTTAGGAAGAAGATGTTCCCAGATTGTTGCCTGGAGTTTTGTGTGGCGCGGGTGTAGTCTGTGTATCAAAGGGGAGGGAACTTCACCCTTGGAAGGGTGGAGACAAGGTCTCTGGAGAAGGGCCGTGTGGGTGGGTAATGGTGACAAGACAGAAAGAGAAAGTAGTGATGTCCTCAAGACTTGTGGCGCCAGCCTGGATTCCCTGCTGCTTCAGAAGCTGAGACAGGAGGATTGCAGGCTCAAGGATTGCTTGGGCTTCAGAGTGAGTTCCTCCAAGGTCAACTTGGAAAATGTATCGAGGCCTGGCCAAAAAAAAAAAAAAGAAGAAAAGAAAGAAAGAAAGAAAGAAAGAAAGAAAGAAAGAAAGAAAGAAAGAAAGAAAGAAAGAAAGAAAGAAAGAAAAAGAAAAAAGAAAGAAAGAAAAAAAGAAAAAATTAGAATGAGGGGCTGGAGAGAAGGAGAGAAAGAATGAATATCAGCTGGATAAAATGGTCCATGCTAATAACCCAGCACTGGGAGGTGGAGACAAGAGGATCTGGGGTTCAAGGACAGCCTGTGCTGCAGGAGCTGGCCCCTCAAAACTCTCAAAGAGCAACAACAACAAAAGAGAGGCAACAGGATCAGAGGGTAAATAACTTACTGGTTTAGAGTCTGGGTTCCACACAAATGCCAGATGGGTGCTGTAGTCTGTCCATCTCCAGCACTTGGAAAGCAACAAGGGATCCCTGGAGGGCATTGTTCGATAGACTAAGGGAGTTCTGGGATCAAATGAGAAACCCTGTCTGAATGTGTAGGGTGGAGAGTGATCCAGGAAGAACAACCCCAACCATAGCCTCTTGGGAACTCTATGTTCTTGTGTGAACCTGAAAACATGTGTGTATCCACACAGCTGAGAGCACACACATACATGGTCACTATATGCATAGTCACATGCAAAGAAAGAAAACGGAGTCTCTAGGGTCAACTTCAAGGATTCTTCTGTGTAGCAGGTGATGAAACCCTCCTTCTACCCACAGTTTCCTACTTTTGATGATTGTACTAGCTGGTTTTGTGTGTCAACTTGACACAGCTGGAGTTATCACAGGGAAAGGAGCTTCAGTTGGGGAAATGCCCCCATGAGATCCAGCTGTAAGGCATTTTCTCAATTAGTAATCAAGGTGGGAGGGCCCCTTGTGGGTGGGACCATCTCTGGGCTGGTGGTCTTGGGTTCTATAAGAAAGGAAACTGAGCAAGCTGAGCAAGCTAGGGGAAGCAGGCCAGTAAAGAACATTCTTCCTGCTTCCCTAGCTGCCTGAGTTCCAGTCCTGACTTCCTTTGGTGTTGAACAGCAGTATGGAAGTGTAAGCTGAATAAAACCCTTTCCTCCCCAACTTGTTTCTTGGTCATGATGTTTGTGCAGGAATAGAAACCCTGACTAAGACAATGATTCAGCATTATTCTGCAATATGAGGGATTAAACTTGTTTTGATGTATAAGAAAGAATGTTGAATGCAGCATGCCTTAGTTGGATTTTACTGTCCATGTAATATGGCCAACAGTTATCTGACAGGAGAGCCTTCCATGAGGGAATACCTAGACAAGATTTACCATGGGTAAATCTTTGCATGGGCTTTTTCGTTGTTGATTGGTATAGAAAGACCTAGTCCACTATGAGTGGTGCCATTCCCTGGTAAGATGATCCTGATTTGTCTAAGGAAGCTAGCTGAGCCTGAGCCTCTGAGAGAATCAGCAAACAGTGTTCCTCCGTGGTTCCTGTCTTGATTTCCTGCCCTGACTTCCTTCAATGATGAACTATGACCTAGAAGTGTAAACTGAGGTAAACTGGTCCTTCCCCTAACTGGCTTTTGATTCAAGTGTTTCATAACAGCCACAGAAAGGAAACCTGAACATGAAGTTCAAACTGGCTTTAAGAATGAACTTAGATAGCCTAAAGATGTTATGATTTCACCATGACTCTGTTTGACATTGTTGAGAAGTGGTGGAGGTTTTAGAACGAGGGGCATGATGGAAGGGATCAGGTCACTCGGAACATGCAGGCCATACGGAAACCCTAGTCCATTCTTCCTCACTGCTGCCTGAAGTGGGTGGACAGTCCTCCTCCAAGGAAATTCCTGCCATGGTGTGCTATGCTGCCAGAAGGGCAAAATGACTGAGAGTGTCCACAGACTCTGGGAACCAACAACAAACCTTTCTTCCCTGTAGATGTTTTAGCTTAGGTATTTTGTTACAGTCCTGGAAAACTAAACACAAAACCCCTGCACATAGTCATCCCTATTTGTAAATAAAAGCGCAGCGAGCTGCTTACTTATATAAAGCTCACCCTCCACTTAAAATAAAATCACGGCCCACGCACACATTACTGTGTTAGTATGAACCAGTACAGAAGTCAGTTTAGCATAAACCGCGTTTCCTTACATTTGCCCCGCCCCCAACCTCATGGAAAGGGCAGCCAAAGTGATATAACTGAGGAAGGACTTTATTGGATCTTTCCAATGTGGGTGAGAAAATACTCCTTTAAGGTCAGGGAAGCAAAAGAAGCTGTTGATACCTCAGGACTAATACTCCTTTTATCTACTGCTGCTTTAAAAAAAAAAAAAAAAAAAAAAAAAAAAAAACCAAAAAAACAAAACCAAAAAAACACTCCAAGAACAACTGGCTCTAAACAGCACCATTTATTTTGCTCACGAATTGGCAATTTGGCCAGGATTCAGCCGGAACAGCACGTCTCTCAGCTGGGAAGGCTGGGCTGGAACCACTCCGATTTTGCTCAGTCACTCACCTCACAATGATATCTGGCTGTCAGCTGGGGCCTTCACTGGGGCCGTGGCCAGGACTCCTGCTCTCTCCAGGGCTCTGATTCCCTCATGGTGGCCTGGGACCCAGGGTGCTCACTTGGGGGAGAAGGCCAGGTGGAAGCCTTAGCGCCTCTTCTAACCCAGCCTGTGGAGTCACTCCACATTACTCTTCATGCCAGCCAAAAGCTGCATGTCCCCATGTGCCTTCATTTCCCTGGACCGCCACAATAAACTGCCACAGATTGGGTGGCTTAAGCATCAGATTGCTCTTCTGTTCTGGAGGCTGGAAGCCTGGGGTCAAGATTTCTTCAAAGGTCTCCTGGGTTTAGTTGGTTGGAGGCCATGTTCTTCCCAAGTCTCTACATGCTCCCTGGGTGCATAGTCTACATTTTATCCTTTTCCTCCCTTGGAAGACAGCAACTCAGGCACTCAACATTGATCTCTGACCAATGAACTAAGTGGATAAGGACAGGAGGGATCCGCCAAACCTTGAGGCCCTAGAATGTTTTCTCTCCAGCATCCCAGTGACCACCCAGCTTAGGCTATAGTCACTCTAGGCAGGAGGTAAACAGGCCATTTGTAACTGAGTGAAAACAAGGCTTTCAACTATCAGCTTGTGCCAGCAGTGGTCATGCATGTCTGCAATCCCAACACTTGAGAGACAGAGACAGGGGAATCAGGAGTTCAAGATCATCCTGGGCTACGGGGAGAGTGTGAGCCAGCCTGGCCTACAGTAGATCCTATTAAAACCACACAAATAAACTAAGCACACCATATATGGACAAATGACCGTTTGTGAGCACAGAACCCCAAGGAGAGTCAGATGCACTCCACACTGCCACCAGGAACTTCAGGAGTCCCATGCACGTAAAGTTGAGGAGCTTTGACAATGCCACAGAAAAGAATTTCAGGACAAGCCAGAAAAAGAAAAGTTAGTAAGAAGAAAAGTTAGTAAGTTTATTTTGTAGAAATAAAATAATAGATAACACTTGAGAATTATGCAAGGGCCAGAGGGAAAGGGTGAGAGGGGGGAATATGGAGACCCTCATAAAATGGACAGCACTGTGCAGGTGTGTGCAAGGCATAGTGCAGGCTTCCTGGGAGAGAGGGAGCCACTCTTCAGTGTCTGAATAATAGCATTATACATGATTTCATGGTTTTGGAAGTTACAGAACTTAAAGATTATAATTTAAAACCAGGTTCAAGGATTAAGTCAAGTTCAAACATTTAAAAAAAAATCTGGTTTACTCATTTATCATCTCTTAAGAGAATTTACCTTTTAGAAATGAGATTTTAAGTTGTTTTATGAGGTTCATTATTCAGATTTGGTGATGAGAGAAGAAGGTGGTTGTAAGGTTAAATTCCAAGGCCACAAACCTTCTGGCTCGGAGAAGCGTACTCCATGGACTGTTTTCAAAAACCTTCTGTGAGCTATCTCCTGGGAGAAAGACTCCAGTGTCTGTCAGTGCCTTTGGATTTTGTCAGCCATGTTGACAGTTTAACTCAAATCTAGCAAGCAATGCCAAGTAGACCTCAGGGTGAAGGGTTCTATTCTATTCCCATGATGCCCAAGGGTTTCCCATTGTTAACTGCCTTAGCATGCTAACTAGTCTTTGGGCTTGACAATGTGTGGCTTATTCTCCAGGCATCAGTGTTAGCCTGTGTTGGGTCTACCAGGGTAAATCTGGAATTAGGCACCCAAGTCTGCTCTTCCCTGCCTCAAAGGCCAGCAAGAAAATCATGTGGCTACAGGGACAGCTCAGTAGTCTCAAAAACCATCTCTTAGTGTTAATCCTCACTGCCTATCCACCACGGGAATACTAGTTTTTAACAAAGGTTCTTGGACTTGAGAAGACACCAGTGACCTGGGAAACCATGGGTCGCACCCCAGGCTGCCTTGCTTGGTGACTGAAGAGTTTGCAGCTTCCTAGAGGATGCTCGGAACCAGGCTCTTGGGTCCACGCTTTGGGACCCACCGGTTTATAAAGACACTAACAAACGGTTGTCAGCTCTCCTATTAACCACTCTCACACCCTTTCAGCATTTTTCTGCTTCCTTCCCTAAACCTCAAAGGGCATTGTTTTACTGACCGCAGAACTTTGAGCCTTTCCTCTTCTTTTCCCCAGTGAGATCTTGACCTTCAATGTGATGGGATGTAGAATCACCATGGAAAGAAACTGATGGGTGTATCCGTAAGGGTGTTCCTAGGTTGGAAAGATCATCCTCATTGTGGATGGCATCCCGCTATGCTCTGAGGCCAAGGACTGAATACAAAAGAGATAGCTGAGCACGTGTGAGCATTCCTCGTTGCTTCCTGACTATGGATGCAGTGTGATCAGCTGCTTCCAATTTCCTCCTGCCTCCATTTCCCACTATGATGGGCTGTACCCTCAAACTGTGAACCAAAATAGACCCCTCTTTCCTTAAGTTGCTTTTTGTCAGACATTTTGTCACAGCTACAAGAAAAGGAAGCAGCTCATCGGGTCTGTCCACGTGTGGAAGCACTCCTGTGCAGTGGAGGATTCCACCCTCTCTCTAGTGTGTGGAGCAGGGTAGAGGGGGCCTGAAGCAGACAAAATTGGTATCATCTTGGGGGGCTTGGAAAATTAATTTCTGACTTTTCCTAAGGCATGTGGCCACTAATCTTCTATCAGGTTTAGAGGGTACCAAGCGCCGCACAGATGGATACCTGTGGGCTCTGCAAGTCCACTGAGCTGCCCAAGTGTGCGGCCGTGGAAAGTGTAGCTGCCCTCATCCCCAGAGAAAAGAAATTCTGGCAAGCATTAAGCAACCCACCCCCAGAATGTTCTTTTCAGCACTCAGTAGGATTGGAGGGGTCATACTGGTTTCCTACAGAGGCTGATGGGAGCCCTTTTCAGCCACTCTGTATCTTCTCTTCTGAGCCTCTTCATTGTCTCCTCAGATGAGTGACTCCCTGCATCCAAGTGCTGCCTCATCTCCCACAGGCCAGGCTGGGAGGCAGGAAGGCCCACTCAGATGGAAAGTTAGAGTAACTGGTGTTAGTGTCTAGGTTCGTCTGTGGTTGCTGGGATCCTAACTCTGTTCTACCTAATTGTAGAGACAGCAGTCATACGCTGAATTATCCCTCCATCCCCAGAAGTAGAGACATCCTAAATAGACATGGCACCCCTCTCTTTGGCTATCAGGAACATGAAGCTAGCTGATCACATTTTAATCCACATACAGGAAGCAGAGAGAAAGAAAGGAAGTGGGGGGCAAGGCCAAAATGCCTTCAAAATCCCTCCGGTAAGACTCCACCTCCTAAAGGTTCCATACCTTTTCAAACAGCACCATCTCCTGAAGAACCAGTGTTCAAATACTGGAGCCTTTGGGGCGGGGGGCATTTCTCATGAAATCACTACAGTGGCTGTTCCAAGGTCTTCTACAGCACATCTCCAGGTGTTCTGTAGTGTCACTTCTGCAGCATTCATGCTCAGAACAGGTCACTGGGTCATCTCGAATTCAAGGGCAGGTGCAACAGAACAGGTCACTGGGTCATTGCGAATTCAAGGGCAGGTGCAACAGACTACACAACGAGCTAAAGAGAATCAATGACAATCTTCAACACAGTGGGGCCACTGGGAACATTAAATACGAGTAAATTCAGATATAATCATGTTCTCATTAAGCTGTAGTCTGCAAGAGGTCAGGTAGTCCCATAAGTAAACAGAAAGAGAGGGAAGAAAAGTGCTTTATGATATAAGAACATGAAACTAAGGGACAGGGAGCTGGAGAGATGGCTGTGTGTTTAAAAGCACTTGCTGCTCTTCCAGAGGATCTGGGTTCGTTTCCCAGCATCCATAGCAGGCCACGGTCATCTGTGACTGTATCTCCAAAGGATCCCAAACCCTCTTCTGGTCTCTGCAGGTGTCAGAACACACACACACACACACACACACACACACACACACAC
>NC_034603.1:12758266-12763908 GCF_900095145.1 Mus pahari | reverse complement strand
ACACACACACACACACACACACACACCTTTTTTAAAAGTTAGAGGAAAAAAACATAACCAAGAATGCCAGATTAAATCCTAAGCCAAATTGTGAAAAATCATTGAAGCTATTTCAGTTTATGTATCTTTGGTATAACAGAGGATTCTCAACTCCTATTTATTGAATGAATGAATGGATGAATGAATATTTGAATGGATGAATGAATATTCAAACAAACATGTGGCATGTCTAACATTTTTGTCATCTTCTACTCTTTGGAAGTTAGTTGGGCCTAGAAAACTAGAGGGTATGCAAGACAGTGGTGTGAGAAAAGCCGGAAAGAATCAATAGACATGCTTTCAAATCTGGGTTGAATCTTTGAGTCTTTAGTCTTGGAGGAATAGATTATAAGCCAGAACAAGTCGATTTAGTAAGGCTTAGGCTTTGAGAAAGTTCCTCTGACTAACTCGGAGGATGGAGTGTCTTGCAGGAGGAGGGTGGAGAAGCAGAGAGAAAATTAAAGAGGAAGACTCATAGATGTTGTCCAACAGACTATATCGGTGATGAATGTGGAGTTAGAGAAAACCAGGTAGCATCAGGCTGTGAAGACCCTGGAAAAGAAGAAACTCTCAACAGGGAGCGAGGGCCTCATCTTGCCAGCTCCTCCTGTCCCAGGAGCCCACAGGACCTCCAGGGAGCCCACGGGACCTCCAGGGAGCCCAGACTGGCACCCAGCTTGCCTGGATGGCACTGTGGAGGAGATGAGAGGGGAACAGATAGCTTACTCACCCATTAGAGTCACAGTTCAGGCTGGGTGTTGAGGGCTCCCTTCCCACCTTGGGCTCTGCAGAGGATCATTGATTTCTGCTGCCGAAAATATAATCTTGGCACCTGTTTTCAGGCCTCTCGTTTTGTGCTGTTACCCTGGGGTGGAGTAAGAGTAGGCTCTGAAGATTGATAGTTCCAACAGCACAGAGAAGAGGAAAGCAGGAATTTTTGACTTAAGCCTCTGCTGTCCCAGGGTGGTGCATGAATCATTGTCAGTTCCCGGGATGCAGGAGCCACAAAAATAAAGGCCATGCATTTAGAATTATCCATCCGCGGCATAGGTGGGGTTTGACTTTACATTTTAAGGTATTTAAAAACCTATTAGTTATTTATCTACTTATGTATTCATTTTGAGTATGTTTGTCGTGGAAGCACATGTGGAGGCAGAGAACAGCGTGTAGGAATTAGTTCTCTCCTTCTACCATGTGGGTCCTGGGGATGTAACTTAGGTCATCAGGTTTGGTGACTGTCACCTTTAACCATGGAGACATCTTGAAAGCCTGGCCTATACATTTTTAAAATTAAGATGACAAACTTAAAAAAAAAAAGTAACTGACCCAGCATCATCTCAAGAGTTACTGCATGACCAATCTTATATAATCTCTAACCATGATCTCTTTCCCTTATAACATTTATTATGAGGAAAACCTTCTATCTGTATATATCTCAGGTTGGCTGTTTTTTATATGATAGGATCCATTAAAACTAAGCCCATAATCATACTTAAAATTATGATGATTACAAATATGACTTTGGTGAGTGACATATGTGTATTAGCGATTTCTTAGAATTATAAGGGAACTGTTGTCTAATGGTGTCATGGTTATCTTAGTTTTATTTGTGGTCTGAGAAAATACCCTGACAAAAAAAACCTTGGGGAATAAAGTGGTTTATTTCAGTTCACAGTTCCAGGTCAGTCAGTGTGGAGAAGGTTCTGTGTGATACATCTGGGCACATTGGATCCACCGGTGAGAAGCACAGAGGATGGAGTCATAAAAGCACGCCGACACTCAGCACATTTGCTCTTTTTCATTCATCGCAGGTCCTAGACCTGAAAAGGACCATGCTCAACCATTCAAGATACATCTGCCCACTACAATGAATGTAATCAAGGTAATCCCCACTCCAGACATACCCATGGACCAACCTGATTTAGACAATCCCTCACTGAGACCCTTTCCTCAGGTGATTCTAGTTTGTGTAAAATTAACAGTTAAACTAACCATCACAGTATCCTTTTTCATGTGTTTATGGCAACACTGGAGTAGACAAGCCTACTGCCTTGCAAGCAATACAAAGGACAGTGTCTTAGCTACCTTCAATTGTCATTGACTCAGCTTACAGTCATCTGAGAGAAGAGCCTCCATTGAAAAAACATCAAGATCCCATTGGTGTGTGCCAATGTCTGGGGAGAGGGTCTTGATTATTACTTGATGTGCTCACTGCAAAGGGTACTGACGCTGGGCAGGTAGTTCTCAGAGGTATAGGAAAATGAGTTGAGCATTACACTGTGAGGAACCCAGCAAGATTCTTACGGCTCCTGCCTCTGAGTTTGTACCTTATGTTCCTATGCTGACTTCTGTCAATGACGTACTCTAACAGCAAGCTAAAACAAACCTTTCCTCCCCTATGTTCCATTGGCCAGAGTGGTTTATTACAGCAACAGGATGAAACTAAGACAGGCATTTATGTGGTTATTACTGGACAGCACAGTTCATAATGCTTGATGTTAGTAATAAATGACTATGTTGATTATTTATATGCTTGCTATACTATACATTTTAATTATATTCATATCATATATACACATGTATGTGTATATATGTATATACACATATATGCATATATATGTATGCATGTATATATGCATATATGCATATATGAGTGTATATGTTTGCATACATATATATCTACAAAGTTTTAGCATAAAACAGTGTTCCATGTTACACTGCTATAATCTCTTATGTCTCATCCACTATGTGTTTTGATTAGCTCAAAAAACTTTGTGGAACACTGGGCATGGTGGTGCATACCTTTAATCTCAGCCCTTGGGAGGCAGAGGCAGGCAGATCTCTGGGCCTGAGTTCCAGGACAGCCGGGGCGACACAGAGAAATTCTGTTTCATAAAAGAAGGAGGAGGAGGAGGAAGAGGAGAAGAAGGAGAAGAAGAAGAGGAAGAGGAAGAAGAAGAAGAAGAAGAAGAAGAAGAAGAAGAAGAAGAAGAAGAAGAAGAAGAAGAAGAAGAAGAAGAAAAAGAAAAAGAAAAAGAAAAAGAAGAAGAAGAAGAAGAAGCAGCATTGTGGAGTGACTCATTTACATCTTCCAAGTTTGCTAAGCATGCCTGTGATGTTCACATAGTAATGAAATTTACTAGTGACATGTTTCTCAGAATGCATCCCCATTACTCAGTATGCCCACTTTTATTTGTAATTAGGACGTATTATAATCTATCAGCGATTATTTGATATAATCAAATGATGAATGGATGCTTGTGTTGTTTTCCTTTACTATCTCGTAAAAAAGAAGTCATTACTTTTACATGGTTTTGTTTATTCATGTGAATAAGAGCTGAGTCCATACTTTTCCATCGATTCTGCTCCTCTTGGGCCTTCTCTCCTCTGTAGATTACGTTTCATGCTATCTCTTTTTAAAGGTGAAAGTTAATAATTAATTAATTGATTAATTACACATGTGCCTGTGAGCATGTACACATATGTGACACTGTGCACATATGGAGATCAGAGAACAACATTCACAAATCAGTTTTTTGCCTGCCATCTGGAGTCAGGGTCTCTTTTGTTTTTCCTACAGCATACTCCAGGCTAGCTGGCCCTTGAGCTCCGTGCTGATTCTCCTATCTCTACCTCTTTTGCCATAAGGGTGTGTGCATATGTTCACCACTGCATATTGGGTCCTGGGGGTCCAGCTTCAGGGCTGGATGAAGCACTTTTATCTGCTATCTCCTCAGACCATTAAAAAAGTATCCGTGTCATTATTTTGTAGAAGAATCTACATGGCTCCTGTTAAAGGTTCTCCTGACCTGTCATCTTGCCGACAACACATCTATGGTGGCATTTAACAGAACCCTTGTCCCCTGGTTTTCTTGTAAATTGCATGTTGAATTATCATTGAATTCTTGATCGGTACTTTTTTTTTTTTTTCAAACTGTTTGTTGGTGCTACTGTGTTCTTTGAACAAGAAGGAGGCAGTGTCTGGTTGTCTCTCCCTGAGCAGTCATTGACCAATGCTTAGACACATCCATTCATTAAGGGCTAAAAGTTAGTGATGGATGGGGGGGATTCAGTATTCACTTGTTTTTACTGTTGTAACTAGAACTCATCTATACAGGGAAACATCTGTTGTCAACCAGTCAGCTATGCTAAGACATGGTTCTTAAAGACAAGTGTGATTTAGGGTTAATTTTTTCCCATTTATTTAACCATTTTGTAAATGATGGTTGGTCCTGGGGCTGTTGATATGGCTAAGTGTACTTGTGGTCAGTTTCCAGCACCCTCCTCAGGCAGCTTACAACTGCCTGTAACTCCAGAACTAGAGCAGTAGATGGCCTCTTCTGGCATTTGCAAATCACCTGTACTCACATGTAGGTGAACAATTTCTTTAAGTTTATTGGTTCTGTAGTAGCCTCAGAAATGCCTAACAACAGCTTTTAAACATCACAGGACTGGAAGGCGGACTCAGTGGGTAAGGACACTTGTTATTCTTGCAGGAGGACCCAGGTGCCATTCCAGTACCCACATGGCAGCTCACTACCATCCATAACTCCAGCTTCAGGGAACCTAGCAATCTCTTTTGATCTCACAGGCACCAAGCACACACATAATGTGCAAGATATACATGGGAGCAAAACACTCATCCACACAGAAATAACATCAATAAATTAAAACTTAAAAATCCCAGGTTAAAATGTTTGGCATTATTTTCAAATTGTTCCATCCTTGGACAATGAGAACATCTTTGAGTTGCCTCCAGGAACCCTTTAGAATGAACCTAGTCATCTTTGATACCTTCTTTGCTTTCTGGGATGACGAATACTCCAGGCTCATTTCATATACTTCCCATCTGAGACATGAAATTGGTCATCTCTTCAAGGAGCCCTGGCTTCTCTCAGTGAGAAATGGCATTAAGAGATCCCAATCTCAGCACAGGCAGTGCTCAGTGCTCCTGGATTGCCATTTCCAGGTCTCTCCTGTGAATGCCAAGAGCTCTGCATCACATTGATATGCATCATGCAGACACCTTTTACTCCAATCCAGAATTACAGGGTTTTCAGCCACGGTCATCTATGTCATGTTTGTACTTCCTTCCTCCCACGTTGAATATCCTGGCTTCTAGTGACATCTACAAAATTCCTTATGTGGTTGATGCAGCGTACCGTCAGTCCAGTATCCCTGATGGAGTCACTAAAACCAGTTTGCCTCTCAGTTCCCCGCTTGTCCCTAAGGATGCTTCTCAGATGGAATTCACAGTTAAATAACTCTGGTTTACACTTAGAGCGATTTCTCTCTCTACAGTGACATCAGTGAGTGTTTACACATTCACACTTACAGTCTATTTTGTTTGACTTTGGGTTCATAGAGATTTTAAGAAACAAACAAACAAGAAATATGGAAAGATAGCCCTGCTTTATCCACTCGATTCCATCTTTCTACATAGCAAAGATACTGCTTAAAAATGTGTGCTTTCAAAAATTATAAAATACCTTGGTGTGACTCTAACTAAGGAAGTGAAAGATCTATATGACAAGAACTTCAAGTCTCTGAAGAAAGAAATTGAAGAAGATCTCAGAAGATGGAAAGATCTCCCATGCTCATGG
>NC_034603.1:12718586-12756561 GCF_900095145.1 Mus pahari | reverse complement strand
GTGGATACTTCATTCCTCCCTAAAATAGGGAATAAAATACCCATGAAAGAAGTGGCAGAGACAAAGTTTGGAGCTAAGATGAAAGAATGGACCATCCAGAGACGGCCCCACCCGGGGGTCCATCCCATAATCAGCCACCAAATGCAGACACTATTGCATATGCCAGCAAGATTTTGCTGAAAGGATCCTGATATAGCTGTCCCCTGTGAGACTATGCCAGTGCCTGGTAAATACAGAAGTGGATGCTTACAGTCATCTATAGGATGGAACATAGGGCCCCCAGTGGAGGAGCTAGAGAAATTACCCAAGGAGCTGAAGGGGTCTACAACCCTATAGGCAGAACAACAATATGAACTAACCAGTACCCCCAGAGCTCGTGTCTCTAGCTGCATATGTAGCAGAAGATGGTCTAGTCAGCCATTATTGGGAAGAGAGGTTCCTTGGTCTTGCAAACTTTATATGCCCCATAACTCCAGGGCCAAGAAGTTGGAGTGAGTGGGTAGGGGAGCAGGGCAGGGGGAGGGTATAGGGTACTTTTGGGATAGCATTTGAAATGCAAATGAAAAATATCTAATAAAATAATTTTAAAAAAGAGAAAAGGTGTGCTTTTTCTTTCTGTTGTATAGAAACATGTTGCTACAGATGCAGATATACAGCGATAGATAATATGTCAGGTGAGTGTTTAAGTTGTAGTCACAAGGTCCCATTCCATTATTAAGATGTGATGTCTTATACAGATAACCTGCCATTTTGCTTTATATTAGTCTACTAATATATCCCAGGTCATGACAAATAGTATCACCTGATAGCAGTTAACCTTGGGCATGCGTGTTAATCTCTTTGAGGTCAGTTTTCTCTATTTTTACATCAGAGCAATAAGGCTAACCTCCAACAATAGTGCTAAATGTTATCTGTGCAGATAGCAAATCAGGGGAAAGCACACATTTGCACTCACACACACACTAGTTCAAATGGTTATACAGTATTAAATAATTTGTATGCATCCCTTCTGTCATTCACACTGATGTCCCACAGTGAAGCCTCAGAGGGGTCAAAAGGGAATTTGAAAGCCAAAAGGAATGAGGATGTTAATCCTGACAGGAGCCCAGTTGAGATCTAGGCAGGTGGCCACTTTATTTTATAGGGGAGAGAAACAGAGACACAGAGAGCTGAAATGATTTGCCCAGGGTCACAAACCAGGATGGAAAAAGTCTGCCAGAGACACACAGTCCAATTATTTTCCAGGATAACTTTTCTCTAAAGCAAAGTTCATCTTCTGCAGCTGCTAGGAACTTCTCTGCATAAGGCTGCCTTCTCTCTGCAGAAAGAGAAATGGGGTGAGGGAAGGGTCAGTGAAAGTATGCCTTGAAGAAGATCCTTCCCTCCCTTGGTATGCGAGCATAGTAACCACCACGGCTGGGGGCTGATCCCAATCAGTGCACAGGGACTCGAGGCCACCAAGTTGGGGGCTGTGGCAATAAGCAACTTCACAGAAGAGCTCCTTGCCCTCAGGGGGCTTCAAAACTATTAAAACAACTTCAAATTCATTTAAAAACCAAATATGGTTTAAAAATATGTGTCAGTGCTTAAAATAGTTATGGTCTTGAATGACATTATTTTATTTTCATTCCCCAAGTCCTAGGAGATGTCTAAGATGTCAAATATATATATATATATATATATATATATATATATATATATATATATATATATATGGAGATGTTGCAGTTTCCCCCACATTATATCTGGGGCAGTTCAATGGAAGTTGCCACACACTTCATAAGATGCTAAAATACACGGGCATGGAACATTTTTCTCATTGACTCTTGCTGGGGACAAAGACAAGGAGGTAGGGAAGGTATGGTTTGCCTAATAGTGTGCAGCCATTTGGTACTTAATGCATTCAGTTTTTCATTCATGCTTTGTTTACTCAGGAACCAGCAGAAACTATCCTTTAAAGCATTCTGCCTGGGTCTGACCCCAGGCTATACAGCTTTGGCAGATGAAGTTTACTTAACAACTTGGCCCTTGGTTTTCTCATTAGTATATGGAGGACACTAGCACTTACCTGAGTGGTTCAATGAGAATTGTTCCAGAACTTTCTAATGGTCAGTTGAGCTTCAGTTGCTAAGCTCTGTATTGAGCGATCTGTGGGTCAGTGGAAACCATCATGAATGTGGCTCCTGGTTTAGTTCTGCTACCATAAGCCCTGAGATAGTAGACAAGGCACTTGCCACTCTACTCTTCTATTACTTCACAGGTCAAAGGAGGGACTTTGGCCTCTTGATCTCTAACATCCCTCCATCGTCACATTTACTGCTTCAAGGAGTCCGTCCTCTCTGTCCATCACGAATACGCAAAAGCATAATCTTTGCAAGCCAGGGGCATTTATTTCACTTTCAGTTTTGTAGTTTACATCTGTACTACTTGCTTTTCTGTTGCTATGATAAAATAACTATGACTGAAAGCAGCTTGAAGAAGAGGGTTTATTTTGGCTTACTGTTCTACACGGAAGCTTCATAATGGTCAGAAAGCCATGGCGTGGTGGTAGCAGGAAGAGGAAGCTGGCTGATCACATTTCCATCTACACTCAGGAAGCAGAAAGAGAACAGGAAGTGGGGGCGTAAACCTTCAAACCCCACCCCTAGTGATGTACTTCCTCCAGCAAGGCTACCTAGAGCTTCTATAACCTCCCCAGATGGGAAGCAAGCGTTCAAATATAGGCGTCTATAGGGAACATTTCTTATCCAAACCACCTCACCAGACAAAGAAATGGAGTTGACCGTGGCATTTTTTATTCTCTTTAAAGCACTCAAGCCTACTAGGCAGGTACTTACCACTGAGCTATATTTTGGCCCTAGCAGTTCATCTGAAAAATATCCCCCTTCACTCCCAATAGCAAGGGAAGTAAAGCCAATTTGTTCACTACATTGAATTTCTTAAAGTGTAGTGCACGGACTCTCTAAATCAGTGGTTCTCAACTTCTGGGTCTTGACCCCTTTCATAGGGGTAGCCCAAGACCATCAGAAAACATGGGTGTTTACACAATGACTCATAACAGTAGAAAAGCTAGAGTTATGGAGAGGCAATGGAAATAACTTTATGGGGAGTCACCACGGCATGAGGAACTGTATTGCATGGCCATAGCATTAGGAAGGTTGAGAACCATCGCTCTAGACTCTAGGTTAAAAATACCGATTCCAGAGCCTTTGACTGGACCCACTAAATCAAAGCCCTGAAAGCACAGTATAAATAATTATCTAAGTAGAGAGGGCCCAACCTGTTACTATGTGAACTCGGGTTTAGAACCCACTAAGTAAGAGAAAAAGAAAAAAATAAAAAGGGTTGTCCAGAGTCCATGTTGTATCCTTTCTCCTTGGAGGCTATTGGCCACCAGCCCAAGAGGACAAAGGGAACAGATGTGGAGAGCAGGGTCCAGAAGGCCATGAGTATGGTGGAATGACCTCCGGAGACCACTGCAGTAAAATGAGTCTACTTTACTGTTTCAGGGATAGTGTATATAAGGGCTTTCAAGGCATATGTGTGGAAAGTGCTAATTGGTCATAGCATCAAGCATGTGGGAAGGTCTGATTGGTTATAATTCAGCACCTAATTACCACGTGGGCAGGAAGCCAGGGTGGGATGTGTGGGCTGAGTTATACAGCCTTGTAGAGAGCTCTGAACAAGGTCACTTATCAGGCAATGCCTGACAAGGCCAGTCACCTGTGTTCAGGGACACTGTCCAGACAAAGACACACAGAGACAGGGAAGCCCCATTAAGATATGGAGTCCCCTATTTTACACCAAGCTCAGAAAGCCACCTTGCCATGGGGGCCTGCTGCCTTAATAACAGGGTTCTCCAACAGCAATCCATCAGATAAGCTAGGGCTCTGAAATTTGAATGGGCTCTTCAGTCAGCTGAGTATGTTGTAACAACACCGATTTAGGCTCGGGATGTCTGAGGTGGAGCCAAGAGGCGCTATCAGTGAGAGAAACAAAGCTTTAGAACACCATTCATGACTTATAAAACCTTAGGGAAGTCCTTCCTTCCTGCCTCCCTCGTTTCTTCACCTCTAAGACAGATGAAGGTGTTTCCTATTCATAGATTTACTAGTTGGATTAAAGCCAATAATGTGTGTAAAGCTGCTTGTGGTGGCCGCTAGCAAAAAGTCAGCCATACTGACTACACAGACATTCTTGTATAGACAATCTCTTAAAAGTAACACATGCCAATAAAACAACCCTATTGCCAATGAGGTGAGGCAGGAAATAGGAAACGGAACACTGGCCGGAAGAGAGAGGATTCTGGGAAGTAGTGAGAGAATAAAAGGAGATTCAGAGAGAGACTTCAGGGAGACACTGGAGGAGATGCTGAGGAGACCAAAAGCAAGAAGTGGGCCTGGCCTGAAGGAGAGATAACTAACCATGTGGAAGTCATAGAATAGTTTAAGTGGTTAAATACGTTATGAGCTAGTCAGGGACTGAGCCCACACTTGTGGTCTAGGCATCTATTAATAAATAATTAGTCTCAGAGTCATCATCTCCAGGAACAGGTGCAGGGAGACAAAACAGATTCCACTATTTTTTTAACACATTCTGAATAAATACTTTTATGATAAAATGTCTTTTGACTTGAACCCTCAGGTAGGCAGGATGCCCAGAGGATTGTATCCCCAAGATCCGTATCTTTTTACACCAGGAACTTGATCACCCTGTCCTCTTCCCTAACTTGATCTGAATTCTCCAAATCCCATAGGCATCAACTTGAAAACATTTGATTCAGGAAGCGATGGGGTAAGGTGTTCAATAAGACTGTGACTCCCCAACCAGCACAGGTAATGAGAGCTATGTGAGGTGTTCCCGTTGCTTTCCAGACAAAGGGATGCTGGAAGGCTCCTATTTCCCCTGTGTGTCAGACACCAATACAAATCACCAAATATGTAAGCGTGACAATCAAATCCCAGCACTAAGCCATATGTGTGAGGAGGCCCGTGGGCATGCATATCTGGGATGGAGTGCTGAGTCAGAGGCTCAGCGTTTGAAAGTGACCACAGCTCCCTTGAGAGAGAAAACCCGTTCCATGATGAGCCTTTTCCCTTTCCATGTGGGGGCCTCTGGCTATAACCTGACCTGGATTTAGATTCTGAAGTTTTCATTTATTGAGTTTGGAAAATGCAATTCAAGGAATCTTTATTGAGCATCCATCATGCCAGGCTTTGGGCTAGGTGCAGGCACACAAGAATAAGACACTTTATATTGCAAGCTTGCTGTCAGCAGGTACAGCCGGCCTTCTGTGTTCATGGGGATACATTTCGGGATATGATGTGTGAAAACAGTGCTAAAGTCTACACATGATATACTTTCCCCAAACACCTGTATTGGTTACTTTTCTCATTTCTAGAACAAAAACTCTGACAAAGGCGATTTAACACATGATGGATTTATTATGGTGAAGGGATACAGGGATGCAGAGAATCATGGGCAAGCACAGAACTGGAGAGGAAGGTCACATCGGATCCTCAGTCAGGAAGCAGAGAGAGATGAACGATAGTAACCGCTTAGCTTCCTCTTCTTTCCTTTTTTGTTCTCACCGGCATCCCAGTCTGTGGAATGGTGCCACAGAATTCCCACAGACACTTGGAGACCTGTGCTTCCTAGGTGGTTCCATAGCCAGTCAAGTTGACAATAAAACCACACTGTCACAATGTACATACTTCTGATAAAGTTTAATATGTAAGTTAGGCACAAAAAGTGATCAACCAACAATGATTATAATTACTCTCATATGTTCTCTCACAAAATATTTTATTGTGCCTACCTTTAAGGCTTCTCCTTGGCATGCAAGGTGAGAGTATCATTAGTCTTGTAACTCAGGGTCATTACTATGTAAAGTAAGGGTTTCTTGAACACAAGCACTAGGGCAGTTCAGTCCTTGAGCTGATGAGAACCTACATGTCTGTGGAGTAACCAAGGGTCAGTAGCACATATGATAGAATTACACGGAGTGGCAAAAAGATTTTATCATGTTCGGGTAGCATGCACATTCAGGAATTGTCTAATTAACAGTTTTAGATAGTAGTTAACTGTGAATTACTGTAGCTGCAGAGCAAAAACCTTAGGTAAGAGGGAAGCCTGCAATGAGAATGAATATAACCTCGGACAACTGTGATGAGGCTGAAAAGGCAAAGGAAGACATACGCTATTCTTTTGGAGAGTCAGGCAAGAGCCCTTCGAAGAAGGATGGCTCCTTTAAAGATGAAGCATGAACATGAACTGGTCCTTCCTGGTTGGGAAGGGGGGCATGTGAGAGCAAACAAACACTAAAAACCAAACCAAACATGTGCGTGTGCTCTCTGTGTGTGTATGTATGTGTGCGTGCATGCGCATGGGTAGATTGTGGTGACTGATGGCCACAACTAAGATGGAAGAGACGAGTGATATTAACAGATACCATTTCTTGAAGACTGACTTCGGCTGTGCCAGGTGCTGTCCTAAGCAGCACTTTGCTCATAATAGTTCTTTCAAGGATCACACCGGCTTCTCTGTCCATTTTGCAGATCATGTAATGGAGCCATGCAAGGCTTAAGCAGAACCAGTTGGGACTTCCTCCATTAAGGAACTTAGGATTTCCATTGCTTGACAAATAGGTGCTTTGAGGACTTAATTTGGGGACCCTTGCCTGTCTGGCTTGCTTTATCTAATCCACTCACCTCTAAGCTTATGGCTGTTTCTCCTGCACCTCTTCACCCCCACCCTGGCTGTTATCCAGAGTGTTAGGAACTGAGAGCCTGGAAACTCTAGAGGAGGCCACTCTCCTGTTCGTTGACTCCTGTGTGCAGCCAGCTAAGGATTGTTAATATTTGTGTTCATTTGTAGTGACATCTTGTAGAAATTCATTTGGTCCAGCATGGCAGAGTGGTTATCGGTAAGGGATGCTGTAGGCTAGGAGTGAATGTCGGGGTTGTTCTCCATCCTATGTCCTGGTACCTTACAAAGCTACCAGCTATAAGATATATCACTAAAATAATTAAAACAGGCCAGGCAAGTAATGCTCGCTCAAACTGCTTGCCCTCCGTGAGAATATCTTTATTCCCAAAATGTTAAAATGGTAGAAGGACCAAATATGCTGTTTTAAACTGAGAAAATGAAATAAGATGGTAAGAGTAACTCATCCAGACATCTCAGCTTCTTACCTCTAGCATGGACACAATGGTGCCCACCTTGCTGTGCTCTTGGAAGCATATCTAGGTTTGTGAGTATAAGCAGACCTAGTGTGTGCAGGCAGACCCAGAATATGCCATGACACCAGCATAAAGGAACAAAATGCTATTTGCTTTTCCTGAATGTATTTTACAATATCATTTCTAGAAAAAAGCTATTTTATCGAGACAGGATCCTACTATACAGCCCTGGCTATCCTAGAACTCTTTGTGTAGACCAGGCTGACCTAAACTTATTCATAGAGATCTGCCTGTCCCCATCTCTCAAGTGCTAAGATTAAAGGTGGGTGTCATTATGGCCTGCTCCTAGCAAGCTCTCTTAATCAGAGCCATCACTCTCCAATTTCTAATTTTGACAGTACAAGGAAGAGCTACTATTAGTAAGTAACAATGACCACTGTCCACCTGGCCTTCCCAAGAAAGCCAGAGATGGAAGTTTCTAGAACCACTAAGTTTATGAACTTAGCAGTAAGGGGAGAGTTTTTTAATACATGCTAGACCTCCCATTATACTGGTCTCAGTCTCTTCATGACATAGACAATAACCCACTCAGCCACCGGGGATACTATTCTCTCTGATGCAACAGTGAACCCCCAATTTCATCCAGGGAGAAAAAACTTATATTCTAAATTACAGTGTTGGAATGAGAAGAAAGCCAATTAATTTAAGACTCCTCCTATCTGGGATTTGTATTAAGTTGGGCAGAGACTGGGGCCAAAACTCCTTTTTGTATTAACTACTGGCAAACATTAATTTGCAGGAATGAAGCTTTTCAATGTGAAAAAAAAAAAAAAGTGTCTAGGGTAGTGAGATGCAGAATTTAGAGGACGTTCAGGCTACAAAATGATAACATCGAATATTTTGGAGGTCCTTATTATGTCTCAAGTGCTGAACTAAGTTTTTTCATTCATGTTATCCAATTCTCACAGCAAAGTGTCTCATGAGGTTGTTAGAAGATGAAACTGAGGTGTGGCCTAGAGGCAGGAGGTGTGGCCTAGAGGCAGGAGGTGTGGCCTAGAGGCAGGAGGTGTGGCCTAAAGGCCTGTTGGGAAGTAATTAGGTCATGAGGTCTTTTTCTTCTACAAAAGTAAGTTAGGTGTAGGCAAGATAGCTTAGCAGATAATGGCACTTGCTGCCAAGCCGAACGCTCTCCAGTTCAGTTTCTGAAGCCAATGTGGTGGATAAGGAGAATGGACTCCTTGAGGCCATCTAGTACTCTTGATCGGGACAAAGCATTTGGGCTGAAGGTAAGGGAAAAATAGGCTGTTGATAAAGCAGAGGAAAATAGCTTTATCAATAGCTTAGGTGCTTCAGCTAACTCACACGTGGAACTTCTAGGCACTACTGCTGGGGGACATTTTTAGGGTATGTGTGGTATAGCGGATAGTTGAACTATGCATCTAGTGAGTACTTAGCCCGGCTATATGTAGTTACTGTAGGGAGGCCCAGGTTCAATAGCTGACCTAGCCATGCCCTTCCCTTCACAGAATTTCAAGTTCAGTGAAGAAAAGAATAAGTCTAACAGATGATGAGGTGGGACTTCTGTGAGGAGCAGTGAGGGACAGTTGAAACAATCAGCCCATAAAGTGGAAGTGGCCGCCTCTGGAAGGGCCCGCTGTGTCCCGAGGAGAGAAAAGGCAGCTGGCCCCTTGGTTCTCATTAAGGACTTAAGCTTTCTTCATACTGCAGAACTTCTGTAAACAAAACCAGAGATTACTGGATGTTTCCACAAAACAAAACAAACTCAAAACCTGTTTGTGGAACTGACAGCATCTGCATAAAAGGAGGAAGGCCTTGGTGTTGACCAACAGTGTGAAGAATGGTCTCTGCTGAAGTCTGAGGGGCCATAGGCCAGGGCAGATTCCTTAGCTGTGTGCAATTGTCTTTCCTCAATTAAATTTATTCCTGAAGACTTAATTTGTGAGGAAGTCACTCTGGCAATGATGCTTCTCAACCGCCCCCACTCCGCCCCTGACTGCTGATTCAGAGCTCCCCTGGCACAGGGCGTCCTCTCTTGGGACCCTTGGCAGATGCAGATGCAGACAGATTCAGGCTTGACTTATCTCCTCTAGGTGGCAGCACATCTGTCTTCCTGGCTTGTTCTGGCCTTGTGGAATTTCTCTCTCCCAAATGCAAGGTCATGGAGAACTTCTGGACTCTTCTAGGAAATTCGAGTGACATGTGCCTTTTTCCTGAGAGGTCTTAAGCAACCATCATGAGAATCCTCTGCTGTCTTCTTTTGGTTACCATGTTTACGGAATAGGATCCACCTCTTTCTGGATGAGGCTGATTGGACTATATGCAGACACACTTGTATTCTCTGCTGCGAGGATTCAAATTGAAGTTCATAGATATTTTCTGGCTCCTAGAACCAGATATATGAAGTCTAGATCCATGACCTTCAGTTTGGTAGCCACTAAAGCACTGTCCATTTGAAATTAGATGATCTAAATTGAAGTATGCCGTAAGTATTATACATATATATCAGATTTCAAAGGGGTATCATGAAGAGAAAATTCAGAGCTTCTTATTCCAATTAGTTTGGTATTGAGTTACACTTTATTAAAGGATATTTTGAATCACAGATTAAGGTGTGTTTTCAATTAAATTTTACCTTAAAACATCTTTCTAAAGTTGCGCTTTTATTTTCTATTAGAATGTGTTGCTCCTAATCTTGGTTCTTGTCCTTTGAAATATAAAGTCAACTCAGAGAGTAAGATAAAGGCAGCAAATACAGATGTAGTTAGAAAGGATCATGTCACTCTGGAGGGAGTGAAGTGGGATGAACGAGGAAGAAGTGTGGGAGTCAGGGGAGGTGGGGAGGAAGAAAGGTTAGACAAGGAGACTCAGAGATAAAAGTAGGATAGCTGGCACCCTCCTGGGATCCAGGTGCCATTTCAGTTCTTGGTGCCGGTCCATGGAATGGACTGTCAACATCTCTTATTGTTGGATTCTAAGACGCACACCCTTTTACTCCTTAGTGTATATTTGCCACTGGAAGATAACTTCTGGGACATAACGATCTATGGATTGCTAACGTGTATCAGTACAGCTAAAGCACTTAGACATATTATATAATGCAAAACATGGAGGGGAGGTATCTATCCTAAATGTAGTCACTGGCCTATCCCATGCCATGTCAGACGCTGCTAATCCATCACCATCTTACCCAAAGCCTCAGAATCTTTTTCATGGCACCTGCTCTCCCCATCAAGAGGTGCTGTCCTGTAGGGTCTATGGGTTTAACTCAGGTTGTGGAGTTTAGTAGCAGGTGCCTTTATCTGCTGGTTCTGTTGGAATCTTTTAAAAAATGATTTCTCATCAAATGCCATCAATAGGCTTATAGAGGTACAGGAGGAAAATCTCCCTGCAGGAACTGCAGGGAGATTGGGAGATGGCTGAGTTAGAAATCAGAGGGGACACAGATTTCCTCTCAAATGGAAACAGGTATGTGAACTCGGCCTGTCTTTCTTAGAAGTTCAGTTACCTTCTCAGCAAAACAGTGGTGGTAACAGTGCCTGCAGCAGGGCTGTTGGGGAGAAACAGGTTATCAGATAGGATAGAAAGGAATCCCAGATGTGAGGTTCTTTCCTCCCCCAGGTCCTCCAGTGATCAGAGCCAAAATAGGTCAGCTCTCTCTTCTCAGAACTTAGCGAGAGACTAAGACGATGAGAGAACTCAGGCTTCGGGAACAATTCCTCACAACTGTATCAAATTAAATGGGTCTGTTTTTAGGAGCCAGCAGGACCCATCAATTTTGTACCTTCTCATTTTATTTTATTTTTATTTTATTTTCAGCACAGAGGAAATTGGCACTAAGAAGCCATACTGACAAGAGTGATTTTGGAAAATGACTCATTTGGAATTTGATTTGCTGGAGGAGTTTGAAATTGGTGAAACTTCAGCATTTAGAAGGATAAAAGATGGTGTATGTAACATGTGTGTGTGTGTGTGTGTGTGTGTGTATGTGTGTGTGCTTGTGTTGTGTGTGTGTATGCACATGTGAACACATGAGTGTGTGTCCGCATAGGTACATGTGGGTATGTGTTTGAGTGCACAACAGTGCCCATAGCTGCTGCTCCCTCCCTGCAGTATATAAAAAGTATGTCAGAGAGTAAGGGTACTATGTACTTTTGTCTGTGCCAGACACGAGTCATATTTCTTGTAGGCTGATAAAACTTTTGATGAAAGGACAGAGCTATGGGCTCAGACAAATAAAATCTATTCATAATAATGACAAGGACATACAATAGTTTTCTTTTGAAGTATATTTCTCACTTGTCCAACAAGTTTAGATCCTATGAAATTATATAGTCAATAGACCCTAAATTATTAGGGTTTCAAAAATATGGTTTCCATATATGTATTTCAAGTCATGACTGAATGTTTGCATAGCCAAGGGTATGTGTTTGACACCGTCTCCATCTTTACATATCCAGGCTTCTGTGGTTCCTTCAACGTAAAATAACTCAAGAAACAGCAAAGCCAAGAATCTTGACAATAGCTAACAGTTAAGTTGCCTTTACTGCATGTTTCACATTGCCCTAAAACATCAGCTATATTCACTTAACTTAATCCTCACTAAGAGCTAGAAGGTAATGCTATGATACTTATTTTTCACAGAGAGAAAGTGATTCACTTGCAACGCCACAGCTAGTAAATAGAACAGGTTGCCAGTTGTTCATATCATTGAAGACCAAGGTCTCTGGCTGGGGGCAGTGAACTGCAGGAGTCTAGGAAAGGTTAGCAATGCTCAGGTCAGTAGTAGTGGTGCAGAATCTCAGAGCAGAAAGGCGGTCGGCGACCAAGCAGTCTTCCGAGCTTATTTTAGAAGGGAGGAAACTGAGATTTAGAAAGGCAAATGATTTGTCAGAGGCCATGGAGAGAGTTAGTGACAAAGCTGGGAGAACACTCAGATATCCCTAGTCCTCTCTAAAGCTTTCCATACTAACCAGGGCCCTTTAGAGGAACAGAGCTAACAGACTGTACAAGTAACTATAAAAGTGAATTGATCGTGATAAACAACAGGACCAGAGGTGGGAGTAGCCCCACAATAGTATCTGTAGGCTGAAGATCCAGAAAAAGCTTTGTCCGAGAAGCTTGAAACTTTGTTACAAGAAGTTCCAGGGATGTAGTTTCAACCTAAAGATGAAGTCCTGGAGGTCTCCCTGGAGAACCACCAGTACAAGTCCATGTCTAAGGACTGAAGAGCCTGAAGCCTGGTGTCTACAATGGGTAGCAAGAGAAAACACAGCATTGGCTCAGGTAGAGGCCAACATGTGCTATCTTCCTCTTACTTTTGGTTCCACATGGGCCACTGGCTTACTTGACAGTGTCACTGAGAGTCAAGGAGAGGGATTGATCGTCCCCACTCAATCTGGCGACCCGCATCATCTTTGAAAACAGCATGACAGACACACCGAGAAACATGCTTTAGCAATTTTCTATGCCTCTCTCAACCCAATCAGTGGGCAGCCAAGATAATGATAAAAGTGCTCATGCTCTTGGGTGTCCTAGACTGCTCCCTGCTCCTCTTCATTAGCTGGTCTTTCTAAGAGAGGTAAGTTTGCCGTCCTCATCTTTAAGTTCAAGTGCTATTTCAGACAGCTCCTCTTTTGTCCGATACTGCCTTCAGTCCAGCCTTCACAATCTACCAGACTGCTTTCCTCACCTCTCTCCTTGATTACTCTGACCTCTTTTGTCCAAAGAGCCCTGATTGCCCTCCGTTCTTGAAGGATGCTCAGGACTCGTGGGGTTAGCCCACAGTTGTGCATGCGAAGCCAGCTGTATCAAAGGCGTTCAATCCTAGAACTTAGTATAGTTGCTTTCTTGCCAAACTCATAGGATGCAAGACTGCTGGGCAACCCGAGACCCTGCCTGAAGAAGGGTGGTGCTGAGAGAGGAAAAGAGGGGATTTTCACTGAGTACTGAACAGCTCATGGATCTCACAGGCAAATTCCGAGAATCTGTCATAAGCATAGGTAAACAAGGCTGGCAGAGACACCTAGGATACACAACCTTTGCCCTCAAGGGTCCAATACCTAGATTTAGATATCTATCATTTGAAGTAGAATATAAAAAAACCAAAAATATGCTGGTAATATATAAATGACAAAGGGTTCCTGCTGAATTAGAAAATAAAATAAGGTATTTCTTATAGTATAGAAGATTTAGCAGATTTTTGAAGACTGGATAGATACAAGAATTCCAGATAAAGAGATCAACATAAACTAAAATAGAGAAATGAAAATGTTCTGAACACACAAAAAGGAAATAAATGAGCAGTCTGGTTTATTCAGAGCATGCATTTCAAGAGAAAGAACACCAGGAAATTAAATTCATTGTACCAAATAAGACACAATGTGGATATATTAACATTGTCTTGATTAATGTCCTCCCACCTAGAACGGATTAAGATCATGTCTGGTGAACATGTGGGTGCTCGAGACATTAAATAGTTTTTAAATGAATTAATAAATCTTTACACTCTCCACCCTAAATAAATACAATACAAAGGAGGGGTATACTGTGGGTAGTCTCTATTTTATCACCACCACAGTGTCAGGTCTAAAATGGGTATTCAATGAACACATTTAATATGCATGTATATATCTATGTCAAACAAAAGCCACTATATCTAATTCAATAGGTAAGGGAGTGTGATCAAAGACTTTCAGAAAAATAATATTTGAAGAGAAATTACTATGTACCACCTACTGTGTGCATGTGCATATGTGCTGTGAGCAGGTTTGGCCTTAGGAAACAAAGACTCAGACGTGTTTCAAGAAGAGGAATTGGAGTGGAAAGTCAGGTTCCACCAATCTTCATCTGTGTTTGAGTGACATTTGAACTTGGTCTAGAAGAGCATGAAATGAGTCTCAAAGCCCATGAAGGCTGCAGAAGTAAATTGGCTCTATCTGAGCAGTCACAGACAGGAAACTAGGAGGAGGAACTGAGGGATGGCAAGGCAAATCCCACTGTCTAAAGATAACTAAAACATCACCTGCATTCCCACCACATCCAAAAATAAAGTCGAATTCCTAGTCTTTGGGTCTGAGATAGCTCACCATATGCTTGCAAGCAAGAGGCTACGGCAGAAGTTATAGCGCCTGACTTTGATGGAACAACACAATCTCTATAATCATATTTTCAGAAAATTGCTCAAACAGCCCTATCACTTGTGGCCACCACTTCTATTCCTCACCTTCCCTGAACCACGCTTACCTTCTTGACTGAGAGTTTATGTAGGTATCTGAAAACAGGCACTCTTTGGTCTGAAGTTGGGACATAGATACCCTTTGTCTAGACCAGAGCGAATTACCAATACCACAAAAGCTGAGGGTGATTGAACGCACCATGTGCCTGTGTGGCAGGGAACAAGACGTTCTACATCCTTTGCTTGGAACAAGGTCAGGCCATGTTAGTCGGGGACATAGAGGAAGGCATCGCCAAACTGAGTTCTGGTCTGGAAGGTTTTTCAGACAGAGGGTGGGGGGTGAAGGAGGGAGAGAGGGAGAGAGAGGGGGAGGAAGGACAAGGGGTGGCTTTGCAAGCAACAAATGAACGGGAGTGTTGCTGCTGGATGATTTGGAAATAGCCATGCAAGCCATGCTTGATAACTTTATTATTTATAATTCAAACTGATGAAAAATGGAAGGGAAATGAGATGTTCTGTGAGATTTTATCCAATACTGAATAGATCATGGGGACTCTGGTTACAAAATAAGTTATGGGTGACTTTGGGGAAATGAGGTTCCTCAGGTTAAACTGCTGCTCCTCTACTTCTGAAAAGGTAGTGTGGCTGGTGTAGAAGTCTTGAAGGGGCCTTCTGTAGGAGTCCTTGTAGATGACATAATTTGCAATCGGCACTGTACAGTGTGAACTGTGCTCAGATGGGAACTTTGATCCAGCAAATAAAACAGCAAAACAAACATCAAAGGCAGAAGCGTTCCAAACTGTATTCTGAAAGGGTTTTGTGTGTATATGGTGTGCATGCATGCTTTGGTGTATGTGCCTATGAATGCAGTGAACAATACACACAGATACACACACAGACACATAGACACACAGACACACACACACACACAAACACACACACACACACACAAACACACACACAGACACACACACAGACACACACAGACACACACAGAGACAGAGACACATAGACACACACACAGACAGAGGCACACAGACACACACACAGAGACACACAGACACAGACACAGACACACACACACACACACACACACACACACACACACACACACCACCGCACACTACAACAGTGAACTGAGCTGGAAACCCTGAGAAAAGCCACTGTTGATGGTCCTGGTGCCTTTCTTCCTGCATGGTGCTGAATATCTTATATGAAAACTCTACTTTCAATATTGAGATCATTTTAGATAATGAACACTGAACTCTGAATATCTGCATTCAACATGACATGTACCAGTGGATAGGAGACATCTGAGCTTAATATTCTCTTCATGCTAGCTGAAATTTAGTAGAATTTCATGTGCACACAAAAGAGCCTGTGGGTTGAATCCAATTGCTTTTTTTTTGTCATTTAAACTTCCTTCAGGACACTGGATTGTCATCCACCTTGAAATCTTAGATGGAAGGATGGACACTCATCTGGGTCTCTTGTTAGCCAAGCTTTTGGTACTAGAGTCCAAAGATCCAGCTACTTTGAGCCTGCTAGTTTCTTGGCACATGCCAGCATGCCCTCTGCTTCAGACCTTTGTAGAGCAACCTCTTTGCTTGGTACAATTATTTTTCTGTTCTCATTTTTTGGACAACATCTTGGGTCTCAACCCAATCCATTCAAGAGATGGCTTGTTTAACCCTCCCAGGCTACCTACATTCTGTCTCTCCCTCCTTCTTCCTTCTGATGGCATCTTGCTCTCATTTTTTTTTCCATTTCAATTGTCTTTTTTTTTTAAACTCTGTTTTCTCTTCCACCAGGCTGTAATGTCAGTGGCAATGTCTGCTTGGTTCACTGTGACTTCCCTAACACTTAGCAGAACATCTGGTATATGTATGATCAGAAGGTACTGCTGAATGAATGATTTACTTAGACTGGGTTAGTTGATTTGAGGGCTATTTTCTTCGAGAGATAGAAAGTACTTAGTGACTTTAGAAGAAAGATTTTAGCAAGTTTTATCTCACCCCCGAAGTCCTGAGATCCACACTAACTGATAGCACTTGAGTTATTTTTATTCTGTTCCATGAATAACCCAGGGCTTATTTATGCTTCTGTCATTGGCTTTTGATTTGTGTCCAGCTTCATTTTAGAACAAATACTGCAGCTATGAGCCGTGTGTGCCTTTGCAATGGTTACCCTGAAGCCAGGGAATAGAAAGGCTGGGCGAAAGTGTGTGAGTACCCTTACATCTATGAGGCAATACCAGTTTCTTTCCTAGAGTGGCCATTCTAGTTGTCACTCCCAGAAGCCTCACCCGAACCTTCCCGTTGCTCTACTTCCTTGGCAACATTTGATTTTATCAGATTTCTTAACATCTGCTAATCTTGTGGGTGCAAAACAGTGGTTTCAATTTCACAAGTCTAATCTGTTTAGACCAGAGGTTGTAAACCAGCTGTGCATGCTGGAGCAGTCCTGCTGTCTAGATGCCAAACACAGATGTGTATTGTTTGACCTGAAGGATGACTTTGTTTTTTGAGCTGAAAAATTGAGTTTGTGGCCAACACTTAAAGATAGGAAGATTTAGAGTTTGTATTTCTATAATTTCTTGGGGGAAGCAATGTCACAACAAAAGGCTCTTACTTACACATGACAACTGCTGTATGTAACTAAGGAACATCTGTACCCATTGGGAAGGGCATGTATTTGGAATCAGTTACAGTCCCTCAACCAAGATATGCCTTTTGCTTATTTCAGCATCTTGACTCTGACAGGCTTTTTAATCATCTGTCTTGCTTTAAGTATTTATGAAACAGAGAAAAAAAAAACACAGGAATGGTCCAATGTCAGATCTCTAGCCTCCCAGGTATGGACACGGGACCCTAGATAAATGCCAGAACTGTCATTGTGCTCAGTCATGTGAGCCTAAACCATGCCCCTAGTCCTTCCTCAGCCATGACTTCCTCTAACTTTTGATGTCTGTAGTGTCTTTGTTGAAACTTCACCACTGTTGTTCTGAGAATGTGGGTACTGAGCTCCATCTTTCTCTTTTGATGACAGCATCTTGGTCTTTGATACTGCACATTTACATGTCTGGCTTTTGGTTGTTCATGAATTTATTTATTTTTTTTTTGGTCTTTCATAGTTCTGGTTGGTGGTGTGGTAGTTCGAATAGTTTTGGCCTCCAAAGATTCATGTGTTTGAATGCTTGGCTATAAGGAATGGCATTATTAGGAGGTGTGGCCTTATTGGAGTAGGTGTGGCTTTGTTGGAGGAAGTGCAGCACTTTGTTGGAGGTAGGCAGAATACAGATGTTCAGTGGGCCATGGATGCAGGGTTTTTTATGCTTGGATGGGCAAGGTGAGACTTAGATGAAGAGTGAAGGAAGAGAAGACTCTGATCAGTAAAGAGGGAAATGGACAGGGATATTTTGCATCTCCACACAGAGGAGTCAGCACATGTGAATACACATGTGGTGTATACACAGTGGGTGGGACCAACTCATCATCTTGGAAGCAGAGGCAGAGAAGGCAGAACTAAGAATGAAAATATGCAGGAAAAGATATAGGTATGGTCCAAGTCCCCTAAAGACAAGTATTTGTCTGCTGAAATACAGATGCAGGTAATTGAGCAAGTAGTTGTTGAGCCAAATCAATGTGCCCCACAGTGGAGGTGTAGATGACTATTGTAGGAACGTAGCAGCTCACAGAGAACAGGCCTCATGGGCAAGTTGTCTTTTAACAAGGCAGGGGATAGTGACAGTTGAACATCTCTCAGAGAGCAAGAAATACCAAACTATAAAGCTGTAGCAACTATAAGATGAATCCAGTAAGCCTGGAGACTTAATAAAAATGGATGGCTCTCCTCCCTTAATCTAGAGAAGGGATGGCCTCTCCCAGGCTTCCACCATCCTTGAAAAGAGAAAAATTGCTACCTGCAGAGGATTAGCTGAAATAGGTCCATAATGAAGTAGCCCCGAGTCATTAGCAGCACTTGGCACTTGACTGGAGGCATCAAGTCTTATTTCCTTGGCTCTCCTCTCACTTGCTCACCCCCAAGGCTTCCCAGCAGACAATCCTAATAAGGGCATTATCCCTGCAACATCCGCTGCACTAAGGCTACAGTCCACACTGACCGCCGCTCTTTCTCGGCACACAACCAAATTCTAAAACATCCTTAGGGGTGGCTCCTTTTTGACCCTGTGGCACCCTTCACCCTGGAGTTTTGTTGCTCCTAGAGTTTATTCTAATAGGTTCCTGGAAGCCATAGCTAGGAAGTGGGAGGTCGCCTCGTTGCCCTGAGGCCAAGTGTTTTGTTTGTGTTTGTTTTGTTATTGTTGTTAATTTATCAGCAATCAAGAGGAAGAGCCTCCTGGTGTCCTAAAGCTTGCTATGATCTGTGTCTCTTTGTGCCTTCACATTTTGCAGATGGGGTGTCTCCTACAAAACCATGAGGATGCTAGACCATAAGGCTGCATACTCTTGCTGACCCACCCAGAACTCTCTGTTTGCTTTCTACATTTGTTCGTCTATATTGCCTGCATCTGATTTTTTTCCCTGATGCCTTAGTGCTTCTTGGTACTTGGCCAGTAACTATTTGCAGAACGTATTGGCGACATACACAACTCAAGGACAATTCAATGAAAAAAAGATTTTCGTCTTCTTTGCTCGCTCCTGTCATACTGAGTCAATTGGTTGAATCATAAAGAAAGACTGGGAAATATTTTTGAGCCAAATTAAATAAAGATCGACTAGAAGGGGCTATATCAAACTGATTAAGAGCATAAAATTTAGAATCAGTGATCTAGGTTATTAGCTAAGGACATGGACAAGTTCAGTAATTTCTCCATTTGTAAAACTTGAAATAATAGCTACCCAACCAACTGTAGTTGAGTGGAATAAAATAATGCATTGGCACAGGGCTGACCAATAGCCAGGCCACAAGCAAGTCTATGGACAGCCAAACTGTCTGCGGATATTGAGGTTTGAATTGGGCAAAGAAGTAGATTGCTTTATTGCCGCTAAACTCAGCTTCCAAATGCAAGACCTTTCAGGACACAAGGTGAGCATAGATAGAAAGAGACACAAGCCTTGAAGACTATTAAATAAAGGAACAATGGACACTCACAAAGTCACACAGTATATTGATCCAAATGCAGTTGCTCCTCCCCCACCTGTCTTTCCCTCATATTCATAGGGGAATTTTGTAGACTTTCCCTATGATGGGATCTTAGATTGGTAGCTGTCTGTCTTCAGTACCACCCATTGAACCCTTGAGCTTCTCTTGTGTGGATGTGAGACTTCATCTGATAGACCACTGTATCTTTCAGCTGGAATTTAATAGAATTGTTTGTTATTTATCATTGCATTTCTTTAGTTTAGTTTATGTGCGATGTATGTGTGTATATGTATGTGAATGCAAATATATGCATCCATGTACACATATGCAGAGGTCGGAGGAGGGTGTCAGATAACCTCATCTACCGCTTCTTTATTATTCCCCCTAGGAATGGTCTTCCATGAACCTGAAGTTTGTCATTTAGATTGGATAGCCAGAGATCCCATGGTCTTCCTCTCTGCTCTCCCGTGCTGAGGTTACAGGCACATGTAACTGTGCTTAGCCTTTTATGTGTTAGGAATTCAAACTCAGAACTCATGCTTGCACAGAAAGTGCTTTTCCCACGGACCCATGCCCCTACCCCTGCTACTTCTTCCTACAATGATCTTTCATCCAAGTTAATGTCTAATCCTGTAAAGTTTCTTTTTTAAATTTGGTTTAGTAAAATCAGAAAGACCTTAATTAAAAATGAGACAAATAGTAAGAAATAAGGTTGTATTAGTCAGCTTTCTGTTACTATAACAAATTATCTGACATTAGTTACCTTAAAGGGGAGGAAAGAGTCTTTTTTCATTTGTTTGTTTTGGTTTGGTTTGGTTTTTCGAGACAGGGTTTCTCTGTATAGCCCTGGCTGTCCTGGAACTCACTCTGTAGACCAGGCTGACCTCGAACTCAGAAATCTGCCTGCCTCTGGGAAAGAGTCATTTTGGATCATGGCTCAGGGGTATGTATTCATGGTCATTTGTATCTGATGACTATGGGTCTGTGGTAAGGTAACACATAATGGCAGAAGAATTTAATGGGAGACACTATTGTTGCCAGTAAATGGACAAAGGAAGGAGGGAAGTCCCCATCTGCACTTAGTATGCCCTTGATAGCATACTTCCTCCAAGTGGGCTCCACCTCCCAAGGTTTTGATCACTTCTGAGCCATGTCAGCAGCTGGGAACATGCCTTCAACAAACAAGCTCTTAAGGACATTTAAGATCCATGTCACCAGCATTAAGAAAATTGCCATGTACTACATAAAGCTGGTTAGAATCTGGGAGCCAATAGTAAGAGGTGACCAGGTTCCGCACACATTGGTTTTTCCCATAAGTAGTTATGCAACCCTAGAAATTCACTTGTCTGGCTGTGAACTGAGTGAGTCCAGTTGGAATGTTCTGACATTTGGTTAGGCAAAGTGTTGCCTTTGATGGTGATGTTCAGGGGCTGATTTAGCTCCTTGGGACCTGCTTCATAGAGAGGTGGGCATTGTTGAGGGTGAACTCATGTGTCGTGCCAGAGACATACCACAGAATGTAATCATTTTCTGGCTATTTCTATTTCTAATCTCAGCCCTAAGCTGCCTTCTTTAACACTGACAATGTCCATTTAAGACACAGGAATTTGAATTTGGCTAGTGACTTTCACCATGTGGTCATTGCAGACTTCTTTCTTTCTCCCCATTTCCTTTTGTTATGACCTTGGAGGAATAAATGTTTCACCCCTCTTAAAGAAATGCTTTCAGTAAGTCTGCTCTCTATTCTATGTTTCTTCTGCCAATAGCTATCACTTACTAAGCTCTTAGCATGCACCAAGGACTCTGTAGAGCCCTTTAAGCATATTGTATTGTTTAATCTGGCAACCATTGGAAGAGGGAGGTATTACTGTTATAACCCTGCTCCACAACAAGACAAGTAAAGTCCGAGAAACAGGGTGACACTTCGGCAAGGTCACATAGCCTGTGAGGGGTGGAAATTCAAACACAGATCTCTTAGATTCCAAAGTTTGCAATAAAAAAGTATTTAGTTTATATGATTAGCACCTTTCATGTCTTTCTAAAAATAATACAGCAAAAATGAAGGGTATAAGGGACAAAAACTATGAATTTCTTTTTAAAACTTGAATGTGTTCCAGATACTTTGACAGGACAGGGTACAGTTCGGCTATGAAGATGGGAACTGCATTGGTCACACTGATGCATGGAAATGCTCATAGAGAGGGATGCTTGTGTAGATCCGAGCCAGGGCCATCAGGCTCTGCCAAAACATTCTTAATACTGTCTGCTTTAGACTCTTTTTCTTTTCTTTTCTTTCTTTTTTATTATTTTTTAATTTTTAATTTTTAATTTTTTTTTTCAAATCACCTCCTTGATATATGTGTTTTACAGAGAAATCAAGAAGTCTTGTGGAAGGGTCCCCAGTGAAGGAGCTAGAGAAAGGACCCAAGGAGCTGAAGAGGTTTGCAGCCCCATAGGAGGAACAACAATATGAACCAACCAGTGCCCTCAGAGCCCCCTGGGACTAAACCACCAACCAAAGGAAACACATGGTGGGACTCATGGCTCTAGATGCATATGTAGCAGAGGATGGCCTAGTTGGTCATCAATGGGAGGAGAGGCCCTTGGTCCTGTGGAGGTTCTATGCGGCAGTGTAGGGGAATGCCAGGGCCAGGAAGAAGGAGTGGGTGGGTTGGGGAGCAGGGGGAGGGGAGAGGGGATAGGGGTTTTTGGAGGGGAAACTAGGAAAGGGGATAACATTTGAAATGTAAATAAAGAAAATATCTAATAAAAAATTTTAAGAAAGAGAAGTCTTGTGGAATGTTAGCTTGCATTAATTCTTGGGGAGTCTAGCTGGGGCTAGATGTGTGGAGCAGGCTATAAACAAAAGATCCCTGGGTTAATCAGGTTGAATTACAAACCTTGAGACTAGGGTTATAGATCAGTACATAAAATACTTACACAAACCTGAGGGCCTGAATTCAGATCACCAGAAAACTTAAGCTCACCAGGATGACGTATGCTTTACCTTAGTTTGGGGTTTTATTTCTGTGCAGAGATACCGTGACCAAGGCAACTTTCATAAAGGAAGACATTTAATTGGGGATGGCTTACAGTGTCCGAGGATTAACCCATTATCATCATGGTGGGAAACATGGGGTCAACCAGGCAGATACACTGCTAAAGAAGGAGCTGAGAGTTCTATGTCATGATCCAAAGGCATCAGAAGGGGACTGTGTCATACTGGCCAGATCTGAGCATATATGGTATCTCATTGCCTGCCTCCACTCTTCCTCCGACAAGGCCACACTTCCTAGTGCCACTCTCTATGAGCCAAGCATTCAAATGCATGAGTCTATGGGAGCCAGTCCTTTTCAAACCACTATGTGATTATAATCTCTGTTGCTGGTGGTGATGGTATGTGGGTGGAGATGGATGAAACCCTGCTACTTGCTAGGTAGAGCTGAATTAGTGTTCTCTGGTATGAAAGTATAAGGTGAGAAATGACTGAAGAAGATATTCAACGTTGGTCTCTAGCTTCCACACATGCGCGCGCGCGCACACACACACACACACACACACACACACACACACACACATTTTCCACACAAACACAAATCTCCACCTAGGTGTTGTAGCCCATGGCAGTAATTCCAGCATCTAGGGAGTCAAAACAGGAGGATGGAGATGAGTTCAAGATCAGCATGCAGCAAGATCCAGACTCAAAAAACAGAACAGAACCAAACAAAACCATCTGCTCAGCTCCTACTCCTTTATCATCCCCGGGCCATTTCATTGAATGAGTGTGCAGAGAGATTTCCCACCTTTCTAAGTTCCCAAGCATTTCGAGTAACCAGTCTGCAAGAAGTGTGGATAGGCACATGTGTATGGGATTTGGCATATGATTTCAGTGACCCACAGGTCACTATCAGGTGAAGTACCCTGCTAAGAAGATCCTTCTGATGTCTTGGCTGGTTGAGTGGTTGGAATGAGGTTCCAGGGGACTTGAACAGATCTGCATCCCAGGGCTGGAACACCAAATGTTTTCCTGGTGGGTATTCCTTTACAGCTAATGTGAGATGTTCAGGCACAACAACAGGCTTTCAGAACTGTTTAAACTTCATAGCTTTCTTGTAGACCTTACAAGGCAAATGGCACTGATTTTAACAAGCAGATTTGGGGGAATTCAAGTTCCAGTCTTGTTATTTACTATGGGAATTTGAGCATGTCACGGAGTCTTATTAGGGCCATGTCTCTTCTTTTGTAGTGCGGAGATGATCCTGTGACCACTATGATGAAAAGGCTTGAGTACCCACTGATAACCATGGAAGTACAGTGACTTGGGCAGTGTAAGCACTTAGAGCTGTGCTTGCCATAGAGACAGACTTGAGCAACAAGAATTAGCAGAGTTGAGGCTCTATCCCAGATAGTCCCTCAACTCCAGGTCTCTCTTGATTTATAGTTTATGATAAAGTGCAATATATCCATTTAATTTCATTTTTCCACTGTTTATCTATTCCCTGTAAGCATGTAAGTACTACAGACAACTATATAGATATTTTACTTTATCTTTCATATAAATTAGTATCTTTTCAGAGAAACTAGTGAAATGATCAGGAATTATACTTGACAATAAATTGTAAATCACAATACTATTAAACTGTTTTGCATCTGAATGCACATGTGTGTGGAGTGGTGAGTGTGCACATGTGTGCATTTATGCATGTGCCAGTGGAGGACACATTTATGTTAAGTGCCCTCCATTGCCGTATGCCTTAGTTTTAGAGACAAGGTCACTCACTGACCCAAGAGCTTCCTAGTTTGGTTAGGTTGGCTGGCGTGGGAGCCTCAGGGACGCTCTTGTCTCAGTCTTTCCCACACACCACGCTGGGCTTTTTATGAGTGTCAGGAATCATACTCATGCCGTTACACTTTTGTGACAAGCACTCTATCAACCGAGCAATGTCCCTAGCTCTACACGTTTTTCTGAAGACATACTCATAAAGTCTTTATCCTTTGAGTCACAGGTATCACTATTTCTATCCAAGATGAAAGTTGTTAATAATTTGTGCAAAATTACGAATGGTTAAGACACTAACATCACTGTCAGGATGTCCCTGGATTTCTCTGGGGTCTTCTCCCTTTCCTATCCTTCAAGGTAACTGTCCCCATCCCTTGTCACCTCTCAGCTCTCCACTGTGACAGTACTTTGTCTTTTCCCTAATCCCCTGCTGACTTCAACACCTTCCTCCCTATCCGCAGGCAGTGGACTTCCTACATTTTTTTCGGAGGTGAATGGGGGAGGGGTGATTATTTTTGTCTCATAAGTTCTTTCCTCATCAGACTATGATTGACAGGGATGCAGCGCCATCCCAACATATGTTCTCTCTCTCTCTCTCTCTCTCTCTCTCTCTCTCTCTCTCTCTCTCTCTCTCTGGCTGAAATAGGCAGTTTAGCTTGGGCATTGACCCTGCTGGACTCAAGAGCCGCTGCTCTGAGTCCTCAGGCCACATTTTCAGGCAGGTGACATTTTATCTACTTAAAGTCAAGGGAGAAGGAGGAGGAGGAGGAGGAGGGTCAGAGTCAGTGGGGATCTTGCTTCAGATTACAGGGCAGGTAAGTAACACAGGAGACTGATAGCCTCTGTCAGAATTTCCTTAGGCCCTGGTGACAAGCAGAGGCTCTGCAAACCCCCAGAGAGCCAGAAACCAGGACCTGGGACTCTCACCAGACAGCTGTGACTAGCTGGCTAGCAATTAGAGGAGCAATCATCAGAAATCAAGTCTCCCTGACTAATGAGGTGCCTGAAATTGAGATGTCATTTATAATCACTTCCCTCCTAGCCGACTGGGATCTAAATTCCAATGCGTTAAGAAATCTTTATTTTATTTTATTTTCCCTTTTTTGGTCAGGGAAATTGAAACACTCAGATGGTTGAAAGCATACCTTGTCATATAGGGGAAAGTTAAAACAAGTTTCTATGTTAATTTTTTAATGACTTTTTTTTTTTTTTTTTGGAACTCACAGATCTTGCTGGAACAGATGTGCTACAAGTATGGACAGGTTCCAGGGTCCTGTTAAAAGCTGGGATGCCTCAGAGGCTGTAAAAATAAAATTCTAAACACAATTTCAGCCTGGCAGAGGCCGGGTAACCATTCTGGATTGGACAAAAATATCTAACTGGCTGAAGGACAGAGGTCCAGAGCTTTCCAGTTGGTGAGCTTCTTCTGTGGAGATTAAATGGAATCATGAGATTGTCATTCGTTGTAATTATAGAAATGATTCCTTCGTGTCTGTCTCTCTCTGTTGAAGCTGTTGCTCGGGCTGCTGCTGATATAGCTTGCCCGCCCCTTAGGCCAGAAAGGACTCTGGAAAGTTTACCCAAGCTATCTCAAGACCTACTTAGGTCTGCTGGACAAAAGATAAATTTCTTGTGGGATTATTCATCTCAACTACCCCCTTCCCCCTCAAGCCATTTGGCTTTTCTGGAGGTTGCAGAAGATTTGAAATGTGAGCTACAGGTACATTCTAACTTTCCTATTGTTGGAAGGACACCACTCCTCTAAGTAAGGAGCAGATTCCAGCAGTAACCAATGAGACCCAGTATAGACAGCCATTCTTTTGGGCAGATGGTAAATGCAAATCCACGTTTCATTCTCTGGGTTTCTCCTGTGACCATCTTTTTACTCTTTTCCAGCTGTGATGTTTTAGTATGAGACAAAATCACTGCTGGTTGGGCATTTCTTATTTGGAAACCCCAAATACAAAGTACTCCAAAATTGTAGCTTTGAAAATATAAAACTTTTTGAGTACCTACATGATGCTACAAATAGAGACTTTCACACATTCAGGGTGGGACATGATTAGAGCTGAATTCAGTAACACGTAAGTATGTAGGTACCTAGTGAAACCTGATGGTTTGTGTGCTGACCTAAGAAATCTAAAAAGAGGAAAAAATCCACGGTAGATGTATTAAAGTTCAATGTGTCCACAGTTTGTTGCAAGTGCAAAGAAATTATTGAAAAAATATTGTGTGAAGGAATGGGGACAGGAGATGCAAGAGTTCATGGTTTGTCTGGTTCACCAGGGTACAGCCCATCATGGAACAGAAGTCAAGATACCAGGAGCTTGAAGGTGCTGGTCGTCCCAGTATATAGAAGAAAACAGCTATGAGTGCATGCATGTGGGAATTTGTATCAGTTTCCCAACTCTTAGATAATCCAGGATTCCATCTAGGGAAAGGTGCTCTCTACACAGTGGTTGGGTCTTCCCACCTTCATCCACAGAATCAAGCCAATTTCCCAACAAGCTTGCCTGAAGGTTGATCACTTGGAGTTTTGTCATATTGACAATTGACATTAACCATCACAGATCCCATCACTAAGTTCTCAAACTCCCTGTTCATTCCCAGTACTTCAGACCAGTGCTATTCAACATTGCCAGTATATATAAAGATGTGTACTGCAGCACATTGGCTTTACTTGTATTTCTTGTCAGATTGCTTTATTCCATTATTGATCTCCACTCTTTGGTGAGAATACCCACCACTCCATTTGGTAAAAGCATTTTTTCCCCCCAGAGGAATGTACAAAACCATAAGCGTCATCAGACCTGTGCGTGGAAAATTCTAGAAACACTTTGCTCTAAGCAAACTAATGTTCTTTTCCTGAATCTGGTTTCTATGGAGGTCTGATAACACAGACAACAGGGCTAAAGCATATTTACAGCTTACCTTGGAGGCCCTCCCCGCCAGAAGGCAAGGCGATCTCTCAAGGCTTTTATTCTGTAGAAATGATACTAGGAGTAGTCTGTAGCAATTACATAGCAATCTCTCCATGCCAATTGATCAACCCACAACCCTCTATTGCATGCAAATTGAGTTGCTAGGCTGTTTAAACCACTGGGGAAAGGATATGGAAATTGTGACTGACCACAGAGTTCTCCTACGATGCTTTTATTAACAAGGAAAGCTTGAGTGTTGAATGTTGTGTGGGCTGATAAAGGAACTAGACTTACTTGGGCATTCTGGGAATTGGAGAAGAGAAATGGAAACTTGAGAAGGGAGATAGATCAGGCCTGGGGTTCTCCAGTGTGGTCTAGGCCAGTAGATCAGTCATAGACAGATCCTCGGATCCTCTACAGTTGCTGAGGCGAAACTCTGGGAATACGGCCCAGTGAGGCCAAGCTAACAAATCCACCATTGATTTTGATCTGGGCTAAAGTTAGAGAACTTAATCTTAGCGCAGAGAGAGAGATTCCTGATAGCAAAATGAGCTGCCCTTGCCAGTGCATGTTATATGTTTATATGCAAATAAGACTGCTCGAAGAGGAAACAATAGGACTGAACATGTGTGTCAGCATTTTCTGTGCTGCTTAGCTCGGTCACTATAACAAAATTCCTGAGAAGGTTAACTTATAGAGCTTAACAAGTCCCAGTCCAGGACTAGATGGGCTATTACAGTTAGTCCTCTTAGGAGGGAGGTACCGGATGGCATGGAGGGATTTCACAATCACACAAAATGGCATTACCACCAGGCAGGCAGTAAGCAAGCCATGGCAAAAAGGAGAGAAAAGGAAAGAGAGGCTTAGATGCCCCCATCCCATTTAATGGCACATACTTAGATTAGAGTCTCCCAAAAGTCTCTTCTAGAACTTTTAGCACCTCCTCAGGAGCTAGTGATCCCCTGAGGACCAAGTCTTTAGTGCACAGGTCTTTAGGGACATAAAATCTAAACTCTAGCTCTAAGCTTATTTAACCATGAAATACTTTTATCATTGTGAGCCACGATAGGACAGCAATGGGAGTCTGTAAAATGCACGCGATTGTATTAAATCGATTGCAGGAGACACTTCCAAATGAAATGATTCCCACCAGAGGTTCTGAAGAATGGTTTCCATATTTTATAATACTCACATGAAACAAATTAGAGTAATAAGATCATTCTAATTTATTAATGAACTAATGTGAATATTAGGAACATAAATATCTTCCCCTCCCCCAGCATGGTTACATATCAAGGACGAGAAAAAAAAAAAAATCAATTGCTGTAGTTTTCCTTCTGGTCCCGTCTGGTGTGATCTAGAAAAGACGCAGAAGGGAAGCAGGAGGGGAAGTGGGGAACATCTCCCCATTCTTCCCACTCTTCTTTCTCCTCACCAGTCTTCTGGGTTTTGTGCAAGGCTCCAGCCTTGCCCCCAGACCCTCAGGGTCTGCATTTTGTGTGTCCCTAAGTCTTTTCCCACCCCACCCTTCTCATTCTTTTTCTATATTGTCTCTTCCAGGAAGTTTTCCTGGCCCCTCACCCCTCATCACGCTCTCTTCCCCAAGAGAAAAATACACCTCATCTGCCTATCCAGATGGAATAGCAGCTGCTAATGAGTTACTGGCTTACTTCTTAGGTACCCATTTGCCTTTTTCACAGGAGCCTTTTGAAGTGTGTGTGTGTGTGTGTGTGTGTGTGTGTGTGTGTGTGTGTGTGTGTTTAAAAGTCAGCCCTGAAGAAAATTCCCCAGTCAAATCCATAATTTTTCATAATATACTATTACCCAGAGTGCTTTACTCTATAGTTCCATGTGCCTCTGGAAATAACCTTGACGAAGAGATGCAAGCAGACTGGGCCTAAGTGATATGGTCTGGGAATGACAGAGGATGTTCTCACTGGGCTCCTATTGCTCAACTATATTTCAGCCAGCATCATTTTGGGGATGGGAAATCTAATGATTCCATTAGATTTAGATTTCGAATTGTAGGTAAAAAAGAAGAGGAATACAGATGATAGAATGACAAGAAGACTAACTGATCCCCCCCCCCCAAAAAAAAACTACCAAGTATGAATGGAGGCCTGACTGTGGTCACTTATTATCCAATGTGAAATCATCTAAGGTGGAGATTATCATGTGCTAGAAGAAGTCTGCTGATTTTCTTCAGATAATTTAAAAATAAGTAAAACCCAGAAGACCCATTCTTTCCTGCCATTAACTTGAAGGAAGGCAGATGGTGCCCAATAACCTGATTCGAATTGTCAATAAAATGCCTTCTCTTTCTGCTAAGCATTCACCATGAAATCTTAACTGATGGCATGTCAGGTGGTATAGACTGAACTCTGAGGTACTGAAGAAAGAAAGTGATCAGCTTGTCACCACACACCCCTTGAGAAAGGGAATCTCAGGGGATGTGATAGGCTGGCTTTGATCTGTTGAGCAAAATGCAGCAGAAAGGGACGAGTTAACAGGGAAAGAGACATTTTCTAAGGAGCTCCAAGTTGTTCACCTTTGAGGAACAACTATGCCTCACCTACTGTCACCTGTCCAGCCCTCTTGAGTGCTTGGAAGGGAGTTGGTAGATGCTGGATGTCAGTGATGCCAACCTGTTTTGGGTGGAAAGGACAATCGCAGTGAAGAGAAAAGAAATAATTAGCAATAGGGGTAAACATGACTTCCCATCAAGATACAAAGATGGGAGACCTAGGGACCAAATTTTGTCCTGATTCTGATACTACATCACTGAGGACAGTCCTGTAAGTCAACAAATGAAATGTGGTACCACACTGCTCTAAAGACTTAGTTCCTTCACTGGGAACCAGAACCCAAGACTCCAGGCATTCTCTTGCTATTTCCACAAATGTCAACAAACTTGTTCCTTGCTTGTGTGCTTCATGAATGGTTTATTGATTTTTCTAATTCCGTTGATTTTTTAAAATGTCAAAATTAAGTGGCTGAACTGGAAGATCGATCAGGTTCCTTCAGCCCTAAAATTCTATGATATATTCTACAATGCTGAGTAGGGACAGGTATTGTTTTGTTGGTGCAGAACATCATGATCCCCGAGTCAGTGTCTCAGTGCTGGAAATGGGGTTGTCTGGAGGGTGATCAATCCTGGAGAAGAACTCACTGTACACATCCACTTCTGCTCCAGTAATTAGCAATCATTGTGGAACATTCTATCTCCTCATGACCCATCCCCAAATCTTTTTACCTCTTCCTGATTTCCAGCCACATGAAGACGAACAATTGTGTATTATACTTTGGACAGTGTCAAGGATGAGACCCCACTGCAGGGCAGCCTAAGGAAAACCAATCTTGGGACATTGGCAGAAACAATTAAGAACAAGACTCTTTGAAGCCACTAAAACACAGGTATGAACTTCAAGTTGTGTATGTGGATGTCATTCCTGATGGGTGTCTCGACTAGAGGATTAAGCCAACATAGAAGAAACAAAACTAAAAAATGAAGAGCAGTAAATTCTTGGTGAATCTTGCCCAAAGGTAGATTTAGATTTACCCAAGGAATATTTAGATTTACTCAAGGTAGATTTATATTTACCCGTCGGCTTTTCTGCCCAGTGAGGCAATGCATTTGTTCTTTGACTGTGGTGTTAATTTTTTCACTTCCATGAAAGATAATCCCATTGACAACTTCCATGGTATTCTGGGGTCTCTCTGGGAGAGGAAGTGACCCTTATAGTGAGCAGGCACAGTGAATGACAGCATTTAGTCAACTGAGCTGTCATAGTGGAAGATAGTGTCTAGTCAACTGGGTTTGGATATGCCCAATGGACTAAGGAGAGAAGACTTTGGAAACATGCTTTGTTATAGTGACAGTACTACTATCCACCATAAGCCTAGTCATGGTGGCTGAATGGAAGAGCAGAGACTTGACATGAGAGTCACTAACAACTCAGACTCTAGAGTTGGCCCAGATCTACTATTATGGCCCTGGTAAAGGAGCCTGGACTTTTCCCTCTCAAAAGATTAAAGGTATTGAGTTACTTTTTGTAACTGTGATCAAAATGATTGAGAGTGCTACTTGAAAGGAAAAATATTTATTTTGCATTATGGTTTCTAGGGGTTCAATCCAGGGTTGTATGTTGAGCAGGTCATTGCAGTAGGAGGGGCCTGACAAAGAGGATGTTGCTTACTTCATAGTAGATGAGGAACAGAGAAAAATAGTCAACCTGGGCCAGGTCTCACCTCCAAAGACTTGTCCCTAGTGACCTACGTCCTCTAACTAGGTCTAAGTGCCTAAAGTTTCCAGAAGTTCCCAAATCCCATCACTAGCTGCAGACCAAGCACCCAACACAATGAACCTATAGGGAATACTTCATACTCAAAGCATCACACCAAGAATTATATTAAAGCTAAGACCTACTGTGGTGGTAACAAGAGCTCTAACTTTAAAATTAGAAGCGCATCTAGTCTCTGTCCCTTACTGCTTTCATAACCTTGGGTTGGTGACTTAACCTCTTTCAGCTTCAGATTTCTAATTCATGCGGGGTTAAAAAATGCCTCATATGCTCATGAGAATAAATGAGATAAATCTACATATAAAGTATCGGGCCAAGTTTTTGTACAGTGATAAAGCAACTTTTGTTATAATTAAAATCTACAATTATAAAATAACGAATGGAGGAGACCTTATGAACCTCAAAGGAACAAATACAATGCTGGGACCGTGAGCTTCTCCAGATCGATGACAGAATGTGAATACACCTGGTGGTCAATATTGGAGGCTTTATGAGCTGGGGATGTAACTCAGTAGTAGTGTGGCCTAGCATGAGCAATGCCCTAGGTTTATTCTCCAGCACTGGGAGTCAATCAGTTAAACAATCAACCAACCTATCAACAAGTCAACAAAATAATTGGTAGGTGTAGAGTCTCCCTTCCTGAATCAGGTTCTACCGGAGTCATTGGCTAGCTTATAGCCTCCTGTTCGTGCATTAGTTTTCTCAGCTGTAAAATAGGCTTCATATTAATACTTCACGCTTAGCTTTCTATTTGCTTTTTTAATGAATATGGTAATGAGTATGAAGGAAATAAACAATACTTACTAGTTTCATTATATCCATTGTCTTGTTTTCTAATTATGTTAGTGGTTTTCTCCTTGGGCTTTACTCTGCATAGCCTTAATCCTCTGAGATGCTCTCCCATGACGGCCCAACTTTAGTGTGTGTGTGTGTGTGTGTGTGTGTGTGTGTGTGTGTGTGTTTTCATGTAAGGACAAATGTGTGTGCTGGCCATGTGCGTAATGTATGTATATGGGAACCAGAGGACAACCCTGTTATTCCTCAGGTGTCATCCTCACATTGTGTTTTGAGACAGGATCTTTCACTGGACTTGATTTTACCAAGAAAGTTAAGCTGGTTGGCCAGCAAGCCTCTTGTCTCTGCTCTTTTAGTGCTAGGATTACAACTGTGTATCACCATACTTGGCTTTTTAAAAAACAAAACAAAACAAAACAAAAAACTGCCTTCTAGGGGAACCAAACTGAGGTCCTCATGTTTGGAAGGGTAAACACTTCACAAACTGGGCTGTCACCTGGGTCTCACTGCCTTTATTACTAAGCAGATCAATGAGATTCAGACAGAAGGCCTCCTGCTCCAGGCCTTCAGCTTGAAAAGGGCTCCAGAGGGCAAAATGATAGAGAGGTCTACTTTGTGCTAAAGGCACTTGGCTTGGTGCTAACAGCATGCACACTTGCAGAAATGTCTGAAACCTGAAGTTGACGTTTGCATAGTGTTGGGGCTTGAGTATATCCTTCCTCGTGGAGCTCCAGGAAGCCTCAGGGCCCAGTAAGTCAAGCAAATGCAAAAGCTGCCCTTGTTGGGCTGTAAGTCACACTGGGGATAGAACACTCTGGTTTTGTCTGAAACATCTGCACAGGTACTCAAAACTGAAAGACCCCCTCATGCAAATTCTTAGGTGAATATATATATATATATATATATATATATATATATATATATATATATATATATATATATATATATATATCAAAAAACGTCAAGTAGGCCACTCAATGAGAAGATAACTACAAAAGCCAGCTGCCCACGCGGCAGTTCATCAGACAGGTTTGGAAGCAGTGGAGGAATCGTCTAGCCCCGGCATGAAAACTCAGCCTCATTTTCCTCACCTACTAAATTAGGAGCAGATCTTTAATGTTGCTTTTAACTTTTACGATCTAAGGTTCTTGGGTTCCGGCTCCTATAATGTTCTCCAAAGCTGTTTCTCTTAGGAACTTCAGGCCCCTTCTGCATTTCTAACAGTAGGAGCAGCATGGGGGACAGCTGCAGTTGAATCCAGGCCATGTTGTTGAGCAGTTGGCAAATCCAACTGATTTTCTTCTCCCTGGGACGGGTGTAGGCTTGCATATTAATTCACAATTATTCATAATGTAGACGGCAAAGGCTTCTCTTTTGTCAACACTTGGACATACAAATGAGGTGATACTGAATGGGAGATGAATATTTCATTTCCACCTTGAATCATAGTGCCAATCATTATAAATGAGGATAGATTAGTATCAGGAGTGATTCACACATGGTGAGGTATCCGAGTCTTGTCCCTTCAGCTTTGCTCTTTCTTATCGGCTTTAAGTTGCTATGAAAGCAGTGTAGAACCACGAAGCCTCTCTCTAGAACATTGTTTCAAAGTGATCTTTGGCCCTGAAAACATGGCAGAGCAAGCTTAGTGTAAAAGGGACACATTTAAAAGATAAAAATCCAATTTTTAAATACCCCGACAGAAAGAAAAATTTCCAGGTATAAGAAAGGATGGGCAAAATTAAAGCAGGTAGTCATGGAGATCTAGGATCGCAGCAATCTCTGACCCAGACATAGATCCTACAAGTGGCCGGCAGGTTAGGGGTCTAACATCCAGTGGGGGATAAGAAATGCAGTCTCAAGTTCTGCCTTGAGGGAGAAACTATAACTGCTTAGGAGTGAAACCTTGAGCCTTGACTGTTTGATGGAATGGTGGCTACAAAAGTTCTATGTTGGAATTGGAGTGGGGTGGGAATCAAGTAAGCTTACCACTGTCTAGTGGCCTGGCTCAGAAAGAAAAAGGAAGAAAGAAAGGAAGGAAGAAAGGAAGGAAGGAAGGAGGGAGGGAGGGAGGAAGGGAGGGAGGGAAGGAGGAAGAAAGGAAGGAAGGAAAAGACTAGATAGATAGATTTGTGTTTAAGAAGTGGATATCCCAGGTCTGTGCTGCATCCGGGCATAGGGTGTAAATGCTTACTACCATGGAGCGAAGAGCAGCTCCTCGGGCCCATAGAAGGCTGTCAGTGTGATAGAATCAACTATAAAGCAGAATCGTGAGGACACATTGAATGGTCCACCAAACTCACCATAGGAAACTAAACAGCAAGAGGGAGAGCAAGTGAGGTGCAGTGAGAGAATAGTTAGTGGTGGAGAATATGAACAATAGAACTCCTTTTAATATGTTAAAGATGCTCATCACCCCTAAGATGATAAAATGAGAATCTGTGAACACCCGTGAGCTCCAAAGGAGTAGTGAGATGAAAGAAACACTGGCTTGAAAGAAATGACTAGAACATATTCATCTATCAACTCTCTTAGCTACTTTTTTTTTTTTTTTTTTCTGTAGCAGAATACTCAACCGAACCAAGTTAAGGGAGGGTTTCCTTAGCTCACAGTTTGAGAGCATACAGTCCCTTGTGGAAGGGAAGTCATGGGCAGGAATGGAAAGCAGCTGTTCATGTTTACATCCACAGGCAGGGAGCAGAGCAATGCATGCTGTGCTCAGCCAGTGATGTCAGTCTTACCCTATCAGTTCATGAAATCTAGAAAGCAAATCAGAGACATGTCCAGACAAGCAAGTTAAAGCATGCCAACGACCCCACATTCCCCACAGCTAAGAGATTTTTTTCTATACCAGATTTTCAATACCAAAGTAGGGTGAGTCTCCGGAAAACCAAAATGGTTGATCACTTTACTTCAGCTGAGCAAGGCAAGAAATTTCAATAAAGGAAACATTTATAAGCCTCTCCTCAGGCTTTGAGGCAAGCAGCTAGATACAGTGCAGCACTTGTGAACCTAACTCTGGAGAGCATTACCGGTCCTGTGCCTGAAGGGACAAGGAGAGGGCATGTTACAGAACCCAGAGAAATGGGCACCCCTAGAATATGCCACTTAACAGGGACCTTTAGTTGTCAGAAATTGGAAGAAGCATACTAACTTCATTTTCTTTCCACCTTTCCTGTAAGCTCCTGTTGGCCACACTCAGCTAAATGCCAGGGGTGAAGAGTGGCCATCAGCCCACTCGTCCAATCCATCTTCCTGAGACACAGATGAGGAAGGGGGCGGGCTGAACCTTGAGGAACAAATGGAAAATAAGTAGATCAAACGAGCTGCCGTTTATCATCTGAGTAGCTGTAGATGAAACTTGGAAGGTAAACCAGGCTGTTGAAGAAAATGAGGCTGACAAAGAAAATTTGAGGGTGAGGGTTCGGAGAACTGAGTCCCTGAGACACCTCTGTTAGCTGATAATGGAATTATGATGGGTAAAAAAAAAAAAAAATAAACTCTCCAATTCCAGGCCCATGAGTTGAATCTTGGAAATGTATGTATTGTTTGGCCGAAGCAATCTCAAACCCGAATCCCTCTGCCACATCAGAAAAGTCAAGAGAGTTTGCATAAGTAAAGTTAGATTTCTCTGGTTCTTCGCATGGCAATAATTGCCTACGGGAGCCTGTCTAGTTCACAGCCTCACTCCAAGCTGTGTAGGGTCTCATCTGGCTCGTTTCCTCACTTATATCACCTGCATGCTTTCTGGGGGGACTAGAATTTGCAGCCCCTGAATGAACTCTTTCAGCTTTAACGACCTGTGAAACTTAACTCGTGTGTCAGCTTCACGGTATGCATATGGTTTCACATATGAGCATGGGCTGTTTGAATCTCCTAGTGCATGTGGATGGTGGCTCTGTCAGGCGGTTATTTTTGTATATCTTTCTTCCTATCACAAACACAGCATACACCAGGCATCCTGAAGCATATGGTTTCCATGTGCATCGCTACTATGTTGATTTTTTTTCCCTTTTCCAAAGTTCCCCCAAGAACCCTGTAGAATAAACACAAGCTGTCTTTTGAGAAATGATTCTAAGGAACAACCCAGCTGGGGAGAAAAAGAAAGGGAGGGTCTCCAAAAAGCTGCTAAGTGACAGTCCTCTGAGTAAAGGTCTCCAGAATTGCTTAGGGCTCTCTTCCCCTGTGCGTGGTGTACAAGGGACTTGTGCACACATTCGTTATGCTTCTTGTTGCTGTGACAGAATGCCTAACAGAAATAACTTGCGGGAAGGAGGATTTATTTTGGTCCACAGTTGAGGAGATACTAGATGTTATGGGTGATTTTGATGGACAACTTGATGGGGTTTGGAATCACCATGGATACAAACCTCTGGGCGTGTCTGAAAGGGAGTTCCTGGACAATGTTCACTCTATGGGAAGACCCACAAGGACTCTGAGACCACTCTATGGAGTAGAGTCCAAGATGGAATAAAAAGAAGGACACAGGCAGCACAGCATTCATAGCCCTGCTTCTTTACTGCAGAAGCAATGTGACCAGCTACCTCACACTTCTGTGTCACGACGTCCCCGCTGTGATAGACTGTATTCTTAAACTGAGGGGGAAAAAATATACCCTCTCTACCTAGAATTTCTTTGGTCTGGTATTTTGTCTGCAGCCATGAAACAGGTTACAAAGTCCATCACAATGGTGGTAGCTTGGTAGCAGGAGTAGGAGGTGACTGTCTTTGCTGCTTGTGTGATTGGGAATCAGAGTGCTCGAACTGGCGCCTGGCTATCACTCGGAGTCCAAGGAGACCCCGCCACTTAAAGGTTCCACGGTTTCTTAAACAGTGCCGTTATCCGGAGGGCCAAGTGTTCAAATGTACAAGCCTGTGAAGGACTTCACACGCAAACCATAGCATACAGGAGTCGACGCCTGGAGGGGGTGGCTTTTGCTTTTTAGATTGTGGCTAGGATGTGGCATAAAGGAAACTTCAGCCTCCCTAGGGGACAGGGACCTTGACCGGAGACAAGTTACCGAGTGATGGGCTCTAGGTTTTCCTGTCTCCTGAGAACAGCTGTGGCAAAGAGATGAGAACAAGAAGGTGACTTTTTCCACATCTAAGGGAAGATAAATCTGAAGTGGAGCTTCGCTTTGAAGACGAGCTTTACTTATGAGACACGCGTAAGGTGCTTGCCAAGCCAGGGAACCTCGAGCAGGAATCCCACAAACGCGCCCTCGAGAGACCAAAGAATGTTCTCTAGCCAACACTCTGGTCTGAGTCTGTTTGCTTGCTGACTCCTTGGGCGGTTTTCCCTTTTGTTCATCCCTGGAGGCTCGCTTATACTCTCTGCAGTTCCTGCTAGAGAAGGTTTCCACTACTATTCCCTGAAAGTGAAGCTCCCTCCTCTTTTTTCTAGAATAAAGAGGGGTGGGGTATTTAGTGTAAATTGCTACCATATGTTAATTTTTCTCTGGGCAGGGCTGGTACCTCTAGGAGAGGTAACCTTTATGAGTGCTGTAGCCCCAGGAAGCAGTTTCTGGATGACTCCTCCCTCAGGGCACTTCCTGTTCCCTTTTGGGGGACGTCTTGTGTTGCTCACCGGTCACCGATTACAAGACCTACCACTTCCCTATTGGCTCTATGAAGGTACCTCACCTCCACCCCACCAGAGCGTACTTCTCCTCTCTGCCATTCTGCCCTCATGGGTCC
>NC_034603.1:12668586-12713586 GCF_900095145.1 Mus pahari | reverse complement strand
CATCTCCTAAATATTGGCTGTCCCAGGGTCCTTGCCATGGGCATACTCTAATTCTACATTTCTCTTGCTCTATATCACAGATCTCCTCCAATCAAGTAAAGGCTTTTCTGAATTCTGAGTCTATACAGATCACATTTAACTAGTCATCTGTGCTTAGCAAACCTCTGAATTCAGAGTTTACTCATTTAGCATCTTTTCCTAAATTATTTCTAACCCTTGAATCCCTGTTTCGATAGCTGGCACTAACCAACTCCCTAAGACCAATGTTTTACAGACATTCTAGACTTTTCTGCATCGTTAACTACCCATACTCAGTCTTCAAACTCCTTTCTTTAATGTTTTCCAGACTCTTATGTGTACTAGTACCCTTATGAGACTAAGGATGGAGCTATTGGTAGGATGCTGAGATGAGGATGGAAACAAGAACCACTCTGGGAAGATGATGTTAGATTAACCTGGATCTGAGCAATGGACAGATATCCAGAATGTTTGGAAAAATCAAGCTGCTTTAAAAGAACATAAATCATGAAATTCTTGCAAGTTGTGTGTGTGTGTGTGTGTGTGTGTGTGTGTGTGTGTGTGTATATTTCTATATGTATGTGGTATGTGGTAACATAGTAAGAGAAGAGCTAAATAGCCCATCACTCTGTTGCATTCTACAGGTATGCAATGTTTCTGACATTTGAGTTAACTATGTATGATAAATGCATACATAGTTAACATTATTGGTTTCCTACTTTCCCCTTTTACAAAAACTGTCTTCCATGTAGCCATGTGCTTTAGCAGACACTAGTTACTTCCAACTCCATAAGGTAACTGGTTGGTCCAGGTGTCAGCTTAATATATTTGTCAGAAATTGGTCCATCAGGGAATGACCCAGATCTACTCAACGTTACATTAGGGAAATGTTCTGGGGTGTTCCTAGTGGAAGGTCCCTCATTTCTATAAGAAACCACTAAAAAAGACTGTAATGTCCAGATGCTACACTTGTAATTGCTAAAGTCATTTTTATTCCAAGTCTGGGGCTGAAGCCACCATTTGTGGAAGAGTAGAGAGATGGGAAAAGGCAGGATTCTGGATGCCTTTGGGGGTTGCTATGCAACCATCCATATCCTATCCATGGACTTCATCAAATAGGACACTTTACTTGCTTTACTGTTTAAGTCCATTAAGCTGGGCTTTCCTGTTACTTACAGCAAACAACACAACACTCTGATACACTGATGTGAAGTAATGTCTCCCTTTTCCTAAAGCACTATGACTAGGGGATCTAGAAGAAGTGTGACCTCCACATTCCTCCTGCTATCACTTATGTGACAATTAGGGTTGCTAGTTATTTTAACGTATGCTGTTGCATATCCTTTTAAGTGATTGTTTTGAATATCCTGAAACTTTATAAAGCAAGAGGGAAGAGAATCTCTTTTCATATTTGTAGCTTTGAACCCATTGCATAATCTACACTTTTTTTAAAAAAAAAATATTGATTTATCCCCCTTCCTCCTGCCCACACAGATTCTTTCAAAGATGGCCAAAATGCCATCTCTATTTGGAGATAATAATTAGTATCATCTTCGCTGGCTTCCTCTTGAATGTAGAGGGAATTACTGAATGAATGAATAGGAACATGGTGGCCATGTGGCCTGTTGCTCCCAAATACTACTTGGAGACCAGCCTGGCATGGAAATGACCAGATGTTTGAAGCTGAGCTACTGGTGAGTGAAATAAATAAGTTAGCTGTCATACTTTTTATTTGCATGGATGCTTTCTGCATTGCAAAACTGCTGGTGCCCAGAATCTCACTAGACAACAACTGTTCCCTTAACCCCTTCTGAAACTCAGAGTTGGAAGGTCCTAGAAGACCAATTAGACCATGTGGGTGAGTGAATGCTAGTGCCCATCTGTCACCAGCATTCCTGTAACCAGGGGCTCATTGAATCACAGCCCTGGCACACACGTGTTCCTGGTCAGCAACATGACTTGCATGAACAAAGAAACGAATGACTAGAGGCTCTAAGTAAGCACACAGTAGGACTCACTAAGACGTTCTGAACAAGCAGATGAATTGTCCAGCTGTGGGATGTACCAAAAATAAGTTAGATTGGCAATGGGCCCCTTCCCTGGTCTCCCTGTCTCATCTTCATTGATATGTTTTTATTCTTTCCTCTTTTGTGTGTGCACGTATTCACATGTGCCTACACATATGTAGAAGTGCACATGCATGTGTGTGAAAGCCAGAAGTTGGTGTCATATGTCATTCTTAATAGCTAGCCACCTTATTTTTGAGACAAGGTCTCCTGCTGATCCTGGAGTTCACCATTCCAGCTAGTTTGGCTTACTAGTGGGTGGGAGGGATCTGCCTATCTCTGTTCTATCAGTGCTGGAGTTATAGGCATATACTGCTACATCTAGATTTCCCCATGGGTTGTGAGGATTCAAACTCAGGTCCTCATTCTATGTGGTGATTTCAGCGGAGCCATCACCTCAGGCCCACTGGCACCATTTCGAAGTTCCCTGGTAACACATATTCACGATGAGGCATTTACAAAATGAGGATATTTTTATTGTACAAGAAAACATCATCACTACATTCATGTCCTGCCGCTTCAACATTAACCCATGTAGGTTTTTTCTTTCTCATTGTGTGATACTTCGTTCAAGCAACATTTCTACCAGCACGCTGAATGCTTCCTGTATGCACATCACCAGGCCAGGCACTGGGAATAGAATTGTGGTCAGAGATAGGTGTGAGCTTTTATCTCCTTAAACTTTGGTCCTAGCAGAAGTGACATAAAGATACAACATTACACCAAGGATGCACTAACCTTAACTTTGACTAGTTCTACAGAGAACAAGTAGAGTCTTTGGAGATAAATGGGAGAAGTAAGGCATGGGTCAGACGAAAGGACCCTGATGAATCAGAGGTAACGGGAAATGATGAGCCAGGAAGAGAAGGGATGTAGAGGCTGTGAGAAGGGGCAGTGTGGACAGGAAATAGGATGATATCTGGGGAAGGAAACCATTGGTCTGCTATCCTGATGTGAGTGGAGGTAGTGACAAGGTTGGATAGAGTGGTTTTGTGGAATTTGGAGAGGAAAACAGCTGTAAAATACTACAAGACAATTGTCAGCCGGCAGCAATACAGGAGCCCAGCTACACCCTAATCCTCTCAGTAAAGTTTTGCTTAAACAGAGTCACACTCATTTACATATATCTGTCGCTGTCACACTTTGATGGCAGAGATATATAGTTGCCACGGTGATCATATAGCTCACAAACCCTAAGATATTTACTATTTTGTCCTAGACAGAAAAGTGAGCTGACTTCTGCTACAGGTTCTCTTGGGTCTGCTCTCAAAGTACATCGAGGACTCCAGAACAGGAAAGTAGGAAGGGGCCTAGTCAGACCTGCTTTGTAAGGAATTATGGCAGAGTAGCAGGGTCAGATTAGAAAGAAGCCTAGGAATTGAACTCAGGAGTTGGGAATTGAATTCAGGAGCCCTAGAAAAACAGTCAGTACTCTTACCAGCTAAGCCAAATGGGAGAAGAGGCTGTTGGTCCTGTGGAGGCTTGATGTCCCAGCTGGAGTGGTGAGGCAGGAGTGGGTGGGTGGGTGAGGGAGTACCCTCATAGAGGCAAAGGGGAGGGGGAATGGGATGGGGGGTTGTGGAGGGGAGACCTGGAAGGGAGGATAACATTTGAAATGTAAATAAATAAAATAACCAATAAAAAGTAAGAATATTAAAAAAAGAAAGAAAGAAGTCTAGGTGGATAGGGGGGCTGCTAGCAGTGTTGGAGTTCATTCAAGAATTTAGTTCATGAGATGAAAAGATGGATTTAGGATATCTTTGGGGTTTGCACTACACAGACTGATAACCAATAGCTCCATTGAAGGAGAACTAACATATTCCTTTTCCCCTTGAGAACAAGGATGTGAATTCATTCTTATGTGGCTCCAATGCCTTCCACAGAATACAATCCTACAAGCCAACTGCTTCAATAAAGGCTGTTCCCATTTTGAAGCTCTTTGAACTGTATTGCTAAATTGATCTCCCAAATGTTGTTCCAATTTATATATCTACCATGAGGTGCTGGAGCCTTTCTGGGTTCAATAGGCACCAAATGGCCCTAAGTGGTTGCCTTTTCCAATATCCATTACCTCCAGACCAAGATGTTAATACTTGAAAGCTCTTCCACACTTGAAGGGATATTTTCTGTGATGCCAGCTTGTGTGTGTGTGTGTGTGTAGTGCAAGATTATTCAAAATGTGGCAGATACCTGAAGTAGGAGCCTTTCTGGTTCCACCTTTCCTTTGTGTGATAAAAGATAACGTAAAACTTGAATCACATTTGATCTAAAGCATATGGTGGCTGGAGTTCCAGGTCACATCTATTCTGTCTCCAAAGCGGTTTTTGTTTTCCGTGGTACATCCATCTCCTGCCATACCTGACAGCTTCCTCTCCAGCCTTGTGGTTTCAGTGGCCACTCAAAAACAGACAAGCATTGGCCACAAGCAGCAGGTGTTTAGACACCAGAAACAAGTGTTTAGTACTGAGGAAATCTGTGATTGCAGTGTGGTGGAGAGAGGGGTCTGTCACAGCAGCTCTTGAACCCCAGTTCCCTGTATTATGATTGTCTTTCTTCGGAAGTCATGTGACTGCTCTGAACTTCACTTTCTGTAGACTGTGAGGTTTTACTAGGTCGTTAATGAGCGTAACAACAAAGCCTGTATGACAAGCGCAGCCCCTCATAGTGAGAAGGTATTGAATAAACAAAAATAACATTTACTAAAAAAAATGGGGAAAAGGAGTATCAGATTGGGGGAGGGTCTTTCTATATGTCAGCTCCCTAAACGTCTGGATCCTAAAGTTTCTTAGCACACACACACACACACACACACACACAAACAAACATGCACACAAACCGGTGGCATTTTGAGATTGAGGAAGGATGCCTTGGAAGGGAAAGAATGCAGTTCATTTTCCAGGCTTTGCTTTAGGTGGTCAGATCTCAAATGTACATTAAGAGAACCCCATCCATTGTGCCTGTGGAGGATAGGCACTGTCTCCTCCCTCACCCCCAGATCTTTCTTCCAGCTCATGGACCAAAACCTGAAATTTCTATCATGTGTTAAGTACAAAAGGTATTTCCAAGACACCAAACAGTTAACTTCATGGAGGAAGTACTGAACATCAACTCTAGCTCTAGAGTCAGGTGACCTGGGAGAACATCTCAGATCTGCTACACCATAAGCTTACGTCACCCTGTGCTTAGTGCCTCTGTTCCTTTGTCCACACAATGGAATAATGATGAACTTGAGAGAGGAGAAAGAATAAACTGCCTGAGACATAGTAAACAGTCAGAATTAGGTATTAGTAGCTGCTACTAGCCACTGAGATAGGGTAGATGGACTAGTGTGTGCCTGTGCATGTACATGTGTGTCATCAAGGATACTTTTGAGATCCTCTTTGCCTACCATGAAACAACATAAGGTCATAGTCTTGTTTTCTTTTGTAAAATACATGAATTTAGCAGATATTACAAAGTCAAAGCTACAAGCTGGTTTTGAGTAGCATGGCTGCATCAAGATGACCTGGAGGAACAGGGTCCATGAGCAGCCAGAGAGGTAGTTCACTTGCCTAAGTGTTTGCATTATGCACATAGGACCTGAGTCTGATCCCCAAACTCAAGCTTTATAAAAATACCAGGTGTGTGTGGCAACCATTTGTAATCCCAGCTCTGGGAAAGCAGAGCAAAGCAGAACCCTGTTGTTTGCTGGCAGCAGGTGTAGCCTACTTGGCAAGTTCCAAGCCAGTAAAAGACCCCGATCCAACAAAACAAAGTGGGAGGCTAGCAAGATGGGTCAGTGGGTCAGTGGATCAGTGGGTCAGTGGGTCAGTGGATCAGTGGGCAAGAGCACTTGCTGCCAAGCCTGAAGACTTGAGTTTGATACCCAAAATTCAAATGGGGAAATAAAAGAACCACTTCCCTCAAGTTGTCTTCCGACCTACCTACATAAGTGCACTATGGTGCATGTGTGCACTTGGGTGAGTATGTACAGCACACATACACACATGTGCATACACGCACACAACACTAGAAGACCAGAAACGGGATTAAAACTGGAGTTGTATCTCAGTATAGGGTGCTTGCCAAGTATGTACAAGGCTCTAGATTCAACTCAGAAAGAGAGAGAGAGAAACTAGGATATGGTACACATTCTTTCAAATGTTTCTTCCTTCCTCAAAAAATGGGGTGGTGGGAACCCTTTGTGTCTACTAGTGTTCTTTCACCAAGGCTGTCTACTTTGGAGACCTCACACCCTCTCTAAAAGGGGACAAATAGGCTCGGGACTTGGAAAGCCACACAAGGTCACACTGCAAGTTGAGAGGCTGTGAGGGTGTTGCACGGTGGATCCTGTGGTGATGACTTGGCATTTCTAGATTTGAAATTATCTCTGAAACAACACAGGCAACTTCTTTGGATGACTGGTGCTGATGAACAATACAGCCAAGTCCATGTCTGGCTAACTGCCTGGTGACATGGAGAAAATGCCACAGCTGCCGTGTCTTGGGTATATTTCCATCTGCCAATTGTTCTCTGAGTTCCCAATGGCAGTGAGTCAACAGTCTGACAAAACCATCCATTTAACATCCTAATATAGATCTTCATGCAAAGGATTTTTTTTTTTTGATCTAATGCTTCACATCCTCCCATCATCTATCTACACGGATGATATCGAAACCAGAAACCTGTTCTCCAGCTGTAGATGTATTTATTGCCTTGGACACCCAAAGGTTGTTTGTATTATTTAATATGGAGTTCATGTATGCCTGCTCTGCATCCAACATGGGCCCAGAACAGAAAGGAAAGTTCCAGAAATAGAAGAACAATCCAGGTGAACTAAAGTTCATTTTGCTTAAAAAAAAAAAAAAGAAGAAGAAAAAGAAAGAAAGAAAGAAGAGAAAAGAAAAGAAAAGAAAAGAAAAGAAAAGAAAAGAAAAGAAAAGAGAAAAGAAAAGAAAAAAGACTAAGAAGTTTTTCAGGATAGCACAGAGTTGAGTTTCAAATCTAGATCAGACATGATAGTTATGCCCCAGGATATAACAGTAAGTCAGAATTAGTCAATGTTGAACCATTATTCCCAAGAAAAATACAGTGGCGTTCCTCTGAGATTCTGTTACAAACACTTTCATGAGCTGAACAGTGTATAACTTAGGTCTGAAGAGTTTCTGTCCAAAGACAATTTGCAAGTTGATTCATATGCATTATGGACTTATTGCCATCAAACTTAAAAGCAACAGCTCTCTGAGTCATGACTAAATGAAGCCTCTCCGCCTCACATCACAGCCTTCTTCTTTTTCCATCATTAGGCGCTCTCCATCGTGCTCACGGACCATTTGAAACAGGGACATCACCCACAAAAAGTACACAAATGAGAAAAACATGTGGCAGTAATGTGGCTGCAGAAGGGCCATGTTCACAGTCTGGGAGCTGATGAGACCTGTTCATGGCATGATTACTGGTCAAAAAAAAAGTCAACGTGTCCTCTGATTGTCACACCTCCCGTCGGAATGTCCATACTGGGCAACTCTGCTTGTCTTAGAAGTGGCTGTAAGGTGCCATGAGTATTGATCCTTCCGTAATAGAGTTGAGCAGGCAGGGAAATGCACAAGCACAGAATCCACCCATGATGAGGACAAGCAGTGTTCTCCTTCCCCACTGTGCTCTTGCTCCCTTTCCTTCGTAGTCATTGACAGCAGCCTGTTAGGTGGCCTCCAGGAATCTCCTCGTCTTCCTTCCGGAAAATGACGTTGGTAATGGAAATTTCCGTTTGAGGTGCTTGACTTATTTTTTAATATAATGTGGCTTGAGGTGCTAGAATATCAGTTTTAAGGCTGAGTTACAAAAGATCTCTCTCCCCTCCCTCTCTGCCTTTCCTCTCTCACCCTTCACCTTCCCTTGTCCCCTCTTCTTGCTCTTTTTTTTTTTTTTTTTTTTTCCTGTATGGGAAACCAGTTAACATGGGTTGAGCTTCTCCATGGAAATGCTAACAAAGCAATGAATTAAGAGAGGTGATGGAAAAATGAGACCCTCCACACTACAGCTACCAACAGTTCTGCCAACAGCCTCTTGAGCGAGCAGACCATCCCTCAGGCAAGACTTCAGGCAAACTTGCCACCCAGGTCCATTTTCCCATTATGATATTGTAAGAAGCCTTAGACCCAGAGGCAAAAAAAAAAAAAACAAAAAACAAAAAACAAACCAACACACAGATTCTTACCCCAAACAAAATGTAAAATAACAAATGAGCGATGTCTCAAGATGCTAAGTTTTGGGGTGCTTTGCGATAACGTAAAAGATAATCACCTCCCCATTCACTATATATGCATGTTGTATGGCTTTATGAGTGAAGGGTCAATATGTTTTATTGTCTTTAATCTTCATATTGACCTGATAAATTGCTGTTATTATTCCCATTGTATGGATCATGCTAAATTTTTAGTAACTTGAAGAAAATAATACAGCTGGAAGTAGATTCTGACCTCAAGTCTCTTCAACTCTGAGAACTCAAGCCTTGCTAGATTTGCATAATACCATGGGCCCAAGAGGGGAATAACGACTTCCTAGTCTTGAGACCACTGCCTCAGATATTGCCTCAACCAGCCCATAGGCAACAACAACAACAACAAACAACAACAACAACAAGTTGAGATGAAACTGAAAGTTACCAGAGGTGACCACAGCAGTCTTCAGCATCTGTCACTGGGCCTTCCTAGTCAGCATTTGCCGGAGAAGCCATTTGAGCTAATGATTATGCCAGTGTCACTTCCCACAAAGTCATCCAATCTGGAATCTGATTTTATCTGTGAGCTTGGTCTGCCAGACCAAAAGGTAGGCTTGAACAACAGAAAGTTACTTTCATGTCATTCTGGAAAGTGTGAGCTCAAGGTGCCAGCACAGACATAGGAATGAGCCCCTTCTCTTCCAGGTTTGGAGATGGATGTATTCACATGGCACGCTTTCATGACAGGGATGCTGGAGGAGGAGCCTATGTTCTGCAGTGTCTTCTTCCTCTTCTTATGAGGGTACCATTCATCAGAGAATGGCAAGATAGTTAAGACCTTATTTAAACTTAAGCAATCTTCTAAAGGTCAATGTTAAAATAGCATCGTGTCAGAGGTTAGGGCTCTGTGGAGATGTGAATGAGAAATGTCCCTCAGAGGCTCCTGTATCTGAACACCTGGTCCCCACTTGGTGGTGCTGTCTGAGCGATGGTATGGAATCCTTGGGTGATGGTGTCTTGCTGGAGAAAGTATGTCATGGTGATGAGCTTTGAGAGCTCGGCCCTAACCTCAGTTTACTCTCAGCTTTGTGTTTGCCATTAGATACAATCACTCAGCTCCCTGCTCCTGCCACCATGCCTGCTGCCAAGCCTACTGTCATGTCTGCCACTTTCTGCCATGCCTCACCCACTCCTACCCATCATGATGAACTCTTGTCACTCTGAAACCAAAAATCAAAATAAACTCTTTCTTCCATAAGTTGTTTTTGGTATGGTTTTTATATCTGATACAGGTTTCTGCATGGGAACTGGGAACCAGGGTCAAAATTCAGTTCATAATAGAAGCCAATACTTCCCTTTTGCCACTGTGCAAGACTGTGTAGATATTAAGAACGCCACTCTCGGGGGGATTAGTCTGACACAAAATGCTAAAGTGGTTAAATTGATATCTAGGAGTCCCATCGATTCCTTTTGTCTCTCCCTCCTTACATCCCTAACAGACACATTAAGATCAACAGCCCCTGCATTGCAGGCCTGAGCTTAGGGTGTGTATGACATTTGTAAATGGCCCAAACCAATCCAAGCTCCCCACTTCACAAAAACCTAAAAAACTAAAATGATCTGCCCACAGTCACAGGCAGGGTTGGTAAGTGGCAGAGCCAGACTGGGTCTAAGGGGCTTCCATCCCCCAGGCCAGGTAAATCCTTGTTAAATCCTTGGTATGTGAGGGTTGTGGTGAAAGGTGTTGTCTTAGACATCTTTGTGTTATCCTTACATAACACCTAGGATGATCAGCTTATAAAGAGAGAAGGGTTATTCTAGCTTGTGATTCTGGGGTTCCAGGCCAAGATCGAGCAACATATTGCTTTGGTCCTCATGACCAAAACTGGAGCAGAAGGAACCACTCACCTCAAAACCCAGGAAAGAAAGTGAGAAGGGACAAGTTAGTATCCCTTAATCTACTTCAAAGGGACATTTCTAGAAACCTGAGGGTCTCCTACAAGATCATAAGGGTTCCAGCAACTTTCACTAGTTCTGCCATGGGGACTAAAGTCTTTGTTGGGCACAAGATTAAAACAGAGCAGGTATCGTGTAAGGGTGTGGGCATGCATGTATTCATGCGTGCATGTTTATGTTAGCCACGCATGGCAACATAGGCAGTGTCCCTGTCTTCTATTTATTCTATTTCTTCTCTTGATGTCCCCTTCAGGATAAAATGAAACTCCTTTGCAGCTCCCTGGGGAAGAAATTGTCCAACTTGTTCTAGAAAGAACAAACTGGCAGATATTTGAGAGTCTGTAGGCCAGATGGTCTGGGTCACAAATATCCAGAGTTACCAATCTCATTTATAAGTATACATACACAAAGTGTAAGCAAAGGGTGTGGCTCTCCGTGCTAGTAGGGTTTTCTTTACAAACAGATGGCGGGCTGGATTTGACTGAAGGGCTATGGTTTGTAGCAGCCTGGAAGCAGGGTGCTCCCTTTGACCTTAACACCCTCAGGTTAACTTCTTCTTGCCCTTTCTTATCTCCTGCTGGCAAGTTCTCAGGCTCAAAGACCAGGAGTCGGGCCAGGTTCTGTCAGTGCCACATTCTCCAATCTCTGGCCCTCAATGTCAGCATTATTGCCAACCTGTCATTACCTCGGTCCCTATGTCAATTACTCTACTGAATGCCCTAAAGTCCTGTCATGCTCTGTCCCTTCAACAGCACTTAACATGGGATTACTGGTCACCTGGCATGAGTTGATTGAGGCTTAACAAGCTAAGTAACTTAGCCCAGGTCACTCATCAGTGACAGCTTTGGATCTCATTCTCCCAGTTAATAACGTCCAAGTTCTTAATACATTCTCTCACCCCCAAGTAGATGGCTTTAAACTAACACAAGGAACCCCCCAAAAAATTCAATAAAAACAACACAATAAAAAAAGAAAAAACAAGTTGAACTTCTCAATCCCAACTGCAGGTGTAGCTGTCTAGAGTCTCAGTCAACAGAGTGTGCTCAGAGCCACATTGCTGGGCTTTTTTCTTTGACGTTCTCATGTCACAGTCCCTGGAGAATCAGCCTAGGAGCCAGGTCATGCTGGATAACTGTGGTCCAAGTGGGCTAGCCTCAGTGGGAGGTGCTGCAGCTTCTGAAGTCCCAGGCAGACCTGTGTGAGCAGACCTGGCAGGACAGGTGCTTGGCAAAGCCACCTCCAGATCTCGGAGTCCTGCTGAGTGACTCAGAAGCACCCAGGCTCCAGCTGATTCTATGCTGATAACGACTGACCGACATTCCTCTTCTTAGAAAGCAAGCCTGCTTTACCTGAAGTCCAGCCCCAGCAGGAGAGGACCTCTCATTTCTTTTCTTGTCTGTCTTTCCCAATCCCTGGCATGCCTATGCATACTGAGCGCATTTTATCAGAGCTCTTTAATATCTTCATGTGAGCATTTTGAAGCTCTACATGAGCACTTTCAACCATTCTCCCTACTACAGATAAGTAAAGGCCGGCTCTACTGGCCACATGGATATGGAGGCTAATGCAGACTTTTGTACCAATTATTCTTTTCTGCCCAATGGTTTAGCCACTCCTGTCTCTGCCCCTAAGCAGCAGCTTTTGAACCAGAGAGTGGGAGGCAATGAGAACTCTATTTTAGAAGGTGATTGTATCCTTTCAGGTTGACAGCTTGCTTGCTTTTTGGTCAGTCCCCAGTTGCCTGCCCCAGACCCACTCTTTCTACAAATGCCCCATTCTCTTCGTGAATGAGAAATGAGTGCGCTATTGCAGGCTTACAGGTGCAATGCATCATGCAGAGAGTGGAGCGGGCTCCTTGACTTCGATTCCGTGGACCTGCTCAGAATGCTCAATCGCAGTCACTGGCTTTCTCCAACCCAAATTTCCGTCAGCTGAATATTGTTTATGGGGAATGGGGGTGGGGCAAGAAAATGAGTAAGGCCACACGGAGTTTCCTGGGGATACTTGTCCTAATCAAATATTTCAAGGTCCAGTGTTTCAAATCTCATTACAGTTTTGCTATAAGAAGCAATTACGTGTGTGTGTGTGTGTGTGTGTGTGTGTGTGTAAAATAAATTAGTTTATCTTCTAATGTGTTAGAACAGCTGAAAACACAGCTCAGGGAAAGAAGGAAAATAAAGATCAGAAAACCCCACCTGTGACACAAAATAACCCGTGGCTGAGGATATGTCAAATAATGACTTTAAGCCATGGAAAAATCTCTGTACTTAGCACTTGGGCCAACTCTTAAGTTGGTTTGATTCTTGTCTCTGCCACCTAGCCCCCTGCCTTCAGGAACATCCATATCTTTTCTAAATCTCAGCCTCCTGGCCTAAAAAAAAATATAGTTAGAGCATGCCCCTCGGTGAGTTATCTATTGTAACATAGAATCTGCAAAAGCATGTGCATGCCTGGCTTTAGAGATTGAATGAGATTTTGACTTTTTATTCACCAGACTTCTTGCAAAACATGATAGTGGAATGCCTGCTATGCACCTACAATTAGCTCTTACACACTAGAATAAATCAGTGAGTAGACTGGGAAAGGGAAACCCGGCTGCTATGAAGCAGTGGCAAGTGCTTCAGGGAATACTAGAGCAAGCAGCAAGGCTGCTCCTGGCTACCCGCTGAGCTGTGTGCAGATTGTAGCCTGGGCCTAAGGTAAGGTATTGGGAGCCTTTGCAGCCTGGGGTGGCTAAAAAAAAAAAGAGGAAAAGGCATAGACAGATGAGCCCTGACCTAATGGTATGAAGGCAGATACAGCTGGGGTTGAGCAGCAAATAGGTTTAGTCCCAAGAACACATGGAATTCTGGGGAGTTGCTTTCATCCTAGCTGCTGGTAGAAGCTGGGACAGAGGTAGGTGTGTGGGCTGAGTTCATTTATTTCTGCTATAAACAGTTTTCTACCCTGGGATCTTTGGATGGATTTCAAGGTGTTTCTAGAATTCCTGACTTTTATGAAAAATTACGTATGTATGTGCAGGGGAGTCCAAAAGTTGTATTGCTCCCTCTAAGTCAAGGAATTGTGCACCAAACAGGGTTAGGATTTCATGGCTCACTGATTTCCAAGACAGTGACCAGAGAGGACAGTACCAACTTCTTCTTGTTGCCCTCACGTATGAGGAACACTTTCTTGTACCTTTTTTTTTTTTCTAATTAGATATTTTCTTTATTTACCTTTCAAATGTTATCCCCTCTCCTGGTTTTCCCTCCGAAAACCCCCTATCCTCTCACCCCTCCCCCTGTTCACCAACCCACCCACTCCTGCTTCCTGGCCCTGGCATTCCCCTATTCTGGGGCATAGAGCCTTCACAGGACTGAGGGCCTCTCCTCCCATTATGACCAAGGAGGATCCAGCAATACCACTCCTGGGCATATACCCAGAAGATGTGTCAACATGTAATAAGGACATATGCTCCACTATGTTCATAGCAGCCTTATTTACAATAGCCAGATGCTGGAAAGAACCCAGATGTCCCTCAATAGAGGGTATACTTACACAATGGAATATTATGCAGCTATTAAAAATTCTTAGGCCAATGGATGGATCTGGAGGATATCATCCCGAGTGAGGTAACCTTATCACAAAAGAACACACATGATATGCACTCACTGATAAGTAGATATTAGCCCAGAAGCTTGGAATGCCCGAGATACAATTTCCAAAACACATGAAACTCAAGAAGAAGGAAGACCAACGTGTGGATACTTTCTTATACCTTCTGAGTGGTGTAGCTGATGTCAGAGTCTCCTAGACTCCAAGGCTGACCTCAGCAGATGGTCGTCAGTTCTCGATCTGGAAGGAAGTGTGATATTTCAACTTCTGCTTGGCCTGCTCACTCACTGCTCTCATGTATTACCTGGCCACAGAGGAAGGCCAAGAGCACCCCACACTAGGAACCATGTGTTAGGTTTACAGAGCCACTTCCCGCCGTGCTCTGGTCAGTGATGTTTCCCCTATGCGTTCCTTTCTCCTCCAGACTATACCACAGAGCTGACCTCAAGCCAGAGAAGGATGGAGTAGAAAACAAAACCCACAGAGAGTCAGTAAGACCCATGACTAGAGGTGACAGGTCCTAGCACCAGAGACTTAGGTAGCAAAAAATCCTGGCTCTCCTTCCACCAGGCTAAGCTTGAAATATGTGTCTGGCGGTGAGAGGTTGATCACAGATGATGACTGGGAAATCTTTCCCTTAGGAACATGTCACACATCTCAAGTTTGTTTTCTTCTCAGCCAAACAAACAGGGATGAATGGAAAGTAAATGGTAAACTGCATAAAGAGCCGAGATGGTTAAATACAGATGAGTGGCCATGGGTTCTACACTGCCCACCTTCTTTGTAGGTTTAGGAGACAGATGTTGGTTCATGATTGCTGGCTCCTTTGGGTCTTCTGACCTTGGAGGAGAGAGGAAATTGAGTCGTATTCAGCATAGAGAGTGAAAAAGCCAGTGACTGAGAATGTGCATGTCCATGAAGACACACAGCTTCATTTGTGGGAGGCTCATTGTTTAGATTGGGAGGTCTAAGGTCTTCAGTGAGTCACATTCACTCCCTAACATGTATTGTAATGAGCAAAAACCCAAGAGAGACTGTCTTTCCAAATGACTCATATTTATTATAAAATTACTCAACATAACAGGATTATTCAATATAAAATTGACTAATCTGGTTAAACCGTACTTCCTTATTAAGTGAGATACAGTGTAATGGGGGTTTATACACACTCTTTGAGGGGAGCTAAGGATACAGTACCCCAGACTTTGCACAGGAGTTCTGGGTATTTGTGCCCACAGAAACAACCTGGCCCAGTGTTAGGCATTGAGTCTGGAATGAGAGTCAGATCTCCCAGCTGGAGGTCAAACCCTTGAGCACAGGGAAAACAGATGTAAGTGTCATGAAACGATGGGAGTCCAGGTTCTCACACTCTGAAAAACACAGTACAGTATGTGCTATATGCTTGAGGGGTAGTATGTGCTGAATCTGCATTTCTCTCCTATAGTAAATACTTTTGAGGTTCTACAACACACTGCTGTGATATTTGAGTCTGACACTAGTTAGGGTAGTGGATTGGTATGGGAAGATGATAAGTGGTATGGAGTCAAAATTCAACAGATAGCCTACTGTGCAAAAGCCATGGGCAATTAGGACTGCAGGCATAGTGTTTTGTGGCCGTTGTGCTAATGTTTTATTTGTCGGTTGGTTTCTGATGAATTTTATTAAGGATGCAATTGCACAGGTGGTGATGATTTCATCATGTGGATCATTTTAGCAAAATATTTTTAACTGGATAACATGTATAGGATAAACTTTATTACTCATAATTTGGTAGGCAGAACAGTTTAAGTTCAAGTTATTGGTGTATTCAGTGTCTTATTCCTCATCAGTGGCCCTTCTATGTGTCATCACATAGGGGAGGACAAAGCAGCTTCTGGAATTTAAAGATAGATAGATAGATAGATAGATAGATAGATAGATAGATAGATAGAGTCACATGTTACCCAGACTGGTCTCAAACTCATTATGTAGCAGAGAACGACCTTGAAGTTTTTATCTTCCTACCTCCAAGTCCAAGGAGCGAGCATTACAGATGTACAGCACACGTGATTTATGCAGCACAGAGTATAGATAGAGCCAAGGACTATGTGCATTGCTGGCAAGAGCTCTATGGACTGAGCTACATCTCCAGCCCCATTCTGGGACTTCTTTTATAGGGGTGCCAAACTCATTTACAATAGCAATGCTTATAGGCTCATTCACATCCCCAAGTAAGTCCCCGCAATAGAAAATGATTATTACTTTGATGGTTAGATTTTCTGTGGGTTATACGAGGCTGTGAACATTGGAAAGGAACAATAAAGGGGAGGATTTGTTTTGTTTTGTTTTTTCCACCTTAAGGTGGAACAACAATATGAACTAACCAGTACCCCCAGAGCTCATGTCTCTAGCTGCATATGTAGCAGAAGATGGACTAGTCGGCCATCATTGGGAAGAGAGGCCCCTAGGTCTTGCAAACTTTATATGCCCCAGTACAGGGGAATGCCAGGGCCAAGAAGTGGGAGTGGGTGGGTAGGGGAGCAGGGCAGGGGCGGGTATAGGGAACTTTTGGGATAGCATTTGAAATGTAAATAATGAAAATATCTAATAATAATAAAAAAGAAAGTATGGTACTGTCATAGAAACAAACACATAGAACCATGGAATAAATGAGAGTCCCAGAAACTAACTCACATATATCCAATCACAAATAATTTAATAAACAATACACAGCAAGAATAACATCAACAACAACAAAAAAAAGTTGGTCATTTTCTCCCTTCACTTCTTTCTTTATAGACGAGAAAGCACAAGGCTCATGGTCATTCTCAAACCAGTGCATCTAGGAGAAAGATCCATGGATTCTGATCCTTGTCTGGAGTACCATTCCCCAAGCTACTTCCCCACGCCAGACTTTGAAGTGTCATCTCATGGTTGGTCTTTGTCACCTCATGTTGGACCCTCCAACAGAGGGTCCCTTCATTTGTTTTCATTTTCTTCTCCCCTGCTGGTTGCTGGACATGGCTTTCACAAGTACTGTAAGTGTGAATTACCCATGATTACATCTCCTGGTTGGAATCTATGGCAGTCAATACTTTCCCAGAATGGCATCCCTCAGCAAGACTGGAGTCAATAAGTGTTGAGAAGGCAATCAGCAAGTACCCATTAGCTCTCTGGTCTTTGTTTAGAACTGCAAGCTTTTGCAAAGCCCCATGGTTGATTATTTCTGTCGCAAGGGATAGATACCGTTCCCAAAGTCGCTAAAGCAGAAGGAGATGCGTTAGACCCAGAACACAAGAATGAGCATCAAGTGATGGGGAAGGAAAGGGCCACAGGTGCACGGAGGCCAGTACTTCAGTAGTATTGGTGCTCTGTTTAGTTCTCATGCCCACATGTCCCTGCATGTTGGCTTCATCCTGCACAAAGTAAGAAAATGCTCACAGCTGTACAGAAATGAACACAGTGGAAGATACTTCCTGATGTATGACTGCAAATGGACAGGGGTTAATGGATGGTCTCTATAGAGGAGCCTTACAGGGAGAGTGACATTTTGTCAGTGTCTACTCTGGAAGCTGGACTGAATGCCTGTGATGAGTAATCTTCACTGTCAACTTGATCAGATTTAGAAACACTTCTCTGGGTATGTTCATAGAAGTGTTTCCTGAAAGGTTTAACTGAAGATGAAAAACCTCACTCTGAATATGGGTGGCACAATGCCAGTGCGCTGGGGTCTCAGACTAAATAACAAGGAGAAAGTGAGCTGGAAACCAGAGTTAATGTCTCTGTCACTTCCTGACTGCATATATGCTGTGACTAGCCCTCATACATTCCTGGCGCCCCACCTTCCTCACAATAATGGACAGTGCCTTCAAACCAAGAGCCAAAATAAACCTTTCTTCGTTTAGCAGTATTATTAAGGTATTCCATCTTAGCAACAAGAAAAGTAACTGATTCAGAAGCTTTGGTGTGGATTCATGATAATAAGAGAGATGGAAAGAGTGCACATGTACAAGAGAGAGAATTAATTTCAAGTCACCTGATCCAAGGGGAAGGAGGGAAGGATGTTCTCGGTGTAGAGAGGGAGGCCTGTCCTAGACAAGTAGGGTATGCTTCCCATTTGAACAGGTTTGGAAGAAGCCTGGCACCAAATGGATTCTTCTGAAGCAATATTGGGCTTGCTTCTCTGTAGACTTGACTGGCCCACAGGCAGCTGTCCAACCTCCACTTTTAAACTGTGTGTCTCCTACACACAGTCTTCCACAGTCTCATCCCATCCACAAGGTTATGGGGAAAGCTCTACAAAGTAGGACTCAGCCCAGGTTGCTGCTGCTGCTGGGTCCATGTTAAAGAGTACCATCTCCACTTTCATCCACATGGTGATTGATTGGTCCATTGACAGCCACTTGAATTAAGTCAGACCCATCAGAGAATTTCCATACACTGTGCTAAGCCATGAGCAGTTAAATTCTCAAATTACTCATAGAGGTTTGTCCTGTCATCTCTGCCTCTTGCTTACAAAAGTTGATGATCACATGGGTTAAAGACAAAGTCTTCACAAGATTGTCCCGCTCAGATACCAGCCTCAAGCTCCAGGGAGAACCCACATGACTAAAGACCGATTACAAATTAAGAAGGTTTCATAGTCTCTTCAGAGTTGATAATTTGTCAGGCCCTCAGAATTTTCTGAAAGGGCTACGTTGTTCATGATCACAGCTTAATTATAACAGATACGCTTGAAAAGCAGCTAAATGGAAGATTTAAAAAGAAAGAATGATAGGTTTCTTTGTTTTGTTTTTGGTCTAGTTTTGTTTGTTTGTTTACTTGCTTGCTTATAGTCCATTATTAGAGGAAGCCAATCAGGGGAACTGAAGACAGGCACCCGAAGGTAGGACCTGAAGCAGAGAACTTTTTCTTTCTTTCTTTTTTTTTTTTTTAAAGATTTATTTATTTATTATATGTAAGTACACTGTAGCTGTCTTCAGACACTCCAGAAGAGGGAGTCAGATCTTGTTACGGATGGTTATGAGCCACCATGTGGTTGCTGGGATTTGAACTCCAGACCTTCGGAAGAGCAGTCGGGTGCTCTTACCTACTGAGCCATCTCACCAGCCCCCAGAGAACTCTTTCTCGCTTGTACATAAGGAGGAATGTTAATTACTGGCTTGCTCCTTGGGTTCATATTCAGCTACTTGCCAGGACCACTTGCCCAGGGACTGTACTGCCCCTAGTAAGCTGGATTTTTCCACCTAATCAGTAATCAAGAAGATGCCCTTGTGTTACATCATCAGACTTGGCTACAGGTAAAAGTGATAGAGGCTTGTCCTCACTTGTGACTCCCTCTCCCCGGATGAGTCTAGATTTATGTCAAGTTGACAAAACCCTTTCTTCATCCAATCCAGGCACATCACTTTCCTAACACATCCATGCATTCACTAACCAGCAAACTCTTAACTCTCAAGTATAACAGGTTTTTTTTTTTTTCTCTTTCTGGTCTGCTGTTATGTAGACATTGTTAGTTAAATTACTGGCGTTGCGACTGAACTCTACCTCCAGCCCCTCTTTTCTCTGAAGTCTTAGCTATCTAGTTCAAAGTTCACGTACATCTCTGATGATGTACCTAGTCTTTTTGGTGACCAGTCCCTACCCTAAAACTACCTGGAAGCTACCATGAGTTATTTAAGTAGAATAATAAAGACATTTCATCACTCAGGAGACTCCAAGGTTCTAGAAGCTATGTTCAGGAAATTGGGGCAGAGACTATATATTTCCTTTATTATGCCATACATATGGTTGAATCACAAATTTATCTCTCAGTTCGTGTCTCTCCTGAAATCTAGACTCTTGGATCTAACTGCCATTTGGATATCATTTTCAGGAGTTAGTGCCAATCTGTCAACATCCAGAAATAAACTCCTATTCCCTACCCCACAATTCTCTCCCTCCAAAATCTACTTTTTTTTTCTGTACTTTTTAAACAAATTCCATCACATTACCATCTACACAGCTAACTGAACCTAAGACCCAGCTTCACAACCATCTACGAATGATTTGAACATAGCTCCCCATTTCACGCGTTTCCTTCCTGCTACTGATGAAGTCCTGGTTAATTCACTGGACAGTAAACCTTTGCTGATCTCCCAGGATTGCTTAAGTGACCTGCACTTCCACGAGTATGGTCCTCATCAGGCAGAGTGGTGATTTTCTGCTTCTCTTTCTTACTCACTAGCTTGGTGAGGAGATTAATTGCATCTGTCTTATTTACTTATCCTTGTCCCTGGCACACAGAACTTAATATCTTTATCCTGAATGCATGGCTAAAGTGCTTTGAATACAGAGTGTTTCAAAATGAGGCCCTGCCTGCCGAGATGGTTTTCTCTGCCATTGCTGTATCGATTTTCCTACAGAAGATGCTCTGGTGTATCATCTCATCCCGCGAATGAAAGGATTCATTTTATTCATTTATTTTAGTTCTTTTGAGACAGAATTTTTCTTTGTAGCCCAGGCTGGCTTCAAACTCATGATTTTCTTGCTTCAGCCTCCTAAAAGCTCTGATTACAGGAATGGGTCTCCACACCTGGACTGAGGTTTAAATAATTTATTGAATGTACATCCACAATACCTGAAGTTTGTATTCATTCATGTATTCATTGAGAGAGTACATATTGGTCATCTACTGATGTGACAAACGGTGATGTCATCTCTAGGCCTAAGGACAGAAACCTAGTCACAGCCTACTAGAAGAGTACAAAATACAATGGGTCCTACAAAGGACAATGACTAATGTACCATAAAAATGATTGTTGTGCTATATGAGATTATTGCTTCCAACCCTTTATTCCTTTGAATGAAGCATTGTATGCACATAACTTCTGACACATATTTTCTGGTGTTGGTTGCAATTGTGAGGTATATATACATATGCACTCCCTCATTTGGGGTCAACTATGTGACTCATTTTGACAAAGAAAGAAAGAAAAAAAGTGACAAAGCACCAGATCTTTACAGAACCTGAAGAGCACAGGAGGTTCTGTCAGAAAGCTTCTTTCAGTCATTTAAAACCATTGCCCTTAGCCACACATATGTCCTAGGTAATCACTTATCATTGAATGTGAACCCTAAAATAAAGAAATGTAGAGGACACAAAGTACAAATGAGATTCTAACCTAGCACAGTGAATCAAGCCAATTCTTAGACAACTTAAATGCCCAAGGACATGAAAAGAGTCACAATTTGGATATGAATTATCCTCAAACAGCTCACGTGTTAAAATCCTGATTATACGGTGGTGTTCAAAGGAGGCTGGGTCTCAAGGGCTCTGATCTCATTGATGGGTTTATTCATTGATGGATTTATAGCTGAATGGACATTGGGAGGTAGTGGAAACTACCAGAAGAGGGGCTTGGGAGGAGGAAGTAGGCCTTTAAGGATAGAATTTGTTCAGAACCTCTCTGCCCAGGGTGATCTGCCTCCCATGAGTCTACAGTAACAGTGCCAAGGGCCCAAGGGCTAAGTGCTCTGAAATCCTGAAACAAATGCATCTTACCTACTTAAAACTGGGTTCTGTAGTAGTTTTATCATGTGACCGACAGCTAACACAGCGGCTGTGATGGGTAATCTTGGTTGGCAGCTTGACTCGATCCGGAATCAATCAGGATACAAGCCACCAGAACTTTTGTTAGGGACTTTCTGATCAAATCATTTGACAGAAGAAGATTTGCTCTGCATATTGGTGCTACCTTCTGGTGGCAGTGCAAATAAAAGGACAGGAAAAAGAAAAGTTTGCTTTGTGCCTGCTTATCTTCACTCTTGCCGGCAAGTTCACCAACTTTGTTGGTGTTTCATTCTTTTCCTTACGTTGGAACCAGCTTCTTCAGGCTTCCAAAGTAGACTAAAGGTCACCAGCACTCCAGGAATCCTCAAGGCCTTCAGGACCAGATTGGGGTTGCTGAGATATCATGGATGATGGCCTGGACAACTCCCAGATTTTGGTCTCTCCAGTGTGAGACAGCCATTGTTTGACTACGAAAACCTTATAGTGTAAGTCAGCCCTAATAAGCCCCTTTTACAATATTATCCTTCCCCTCTTTGGCATTTTCACAGCTGAATTTGGTAAAGACACAGAGTGTCCCTCCAACTACCTTGGCTTAGTAAGAGAAACAGGGAGAAGGTTGTGGGACTGTGGCTATTCCTCAGGACATCATTTCCCCAGTTCTCTCTGCTGGCTGGAAACAATTAGATAACAAATCAATACTAGGGGATCAATGTCTTATTCTACACACTGTGAGACTTAGCATCAGACCTGGCCAAAGGAGGCAGGGGAACAGAGTTGCCTAACGAGATCTGTCCTATGCATGGCTGAGAATATGTTCATGTTTACAGGTATTTCTGTTAATGTGCATTTTCATAATGTAAGCAAGATAGAGTGGCAGGAACCAATTAGGGCACTGTTCTAACTGTGAGATGGTGGAGTTTTTCTCAGCCACAGTGGAACTGGCATCACTGAATGGTAAACTTTGCTCTCACAAAGCAGAGAGAGACAAAGCTTCGGCTTCTCTGTAGGATTTGCCTGTTGGCCAGTGTTACTTGTAAATGATGCAAGTCTTTTCACTTAGCCCTGAGAATGAGAAGTCAAGGGATCATGTTTTCTGTCTGACACTCACTGATCTGGGCTGAGGCAGTGACTTAGCGGCTCAGACGCTTCCGGAGAAGCACTGAGGACAGGAGTTTGGATCCCTGGAAGACAGAAACACCGGGTGCGGTAGTATAGTCTATATTCCCAGCACTCCTCTGTGGAGCTAGGTAGTAAACACAGAAGAATCCCCAGAAACTTTTGGGCCAGCTAGCCTGAAATACTCAGGGCAAAACAACCAGGAAGGCATGTTTCAAATAACATGGAAAATCATATGCATCTTGTGATACAGATTGCCAGCACTCACTCACACAAATATCTGCACAAAGACATTCATCACACACACACACACACACACACACACACACACACACACACACACAGAGAGAGAGAGAGAGAGAGAGAGAGAGAGANGACAGACAGATAGACAGACAGACAGACAGAGACAGAGAGACAGAGAGACAGAGACAGAGACAGAGACAGAGACAGAGACAGAGACAGAGACAGAGAGAGGTATCATTCACACATAAAACAAGCATCTCTAATCTCACACTCAGGATGCTAAGGCCAGAAGGGAACAGTCAGGAGGAATGATTAAGAGAAAGCACCAGAAATTGGATTTCTTTGACTTAGACTTTGAATCCACATTCCATAAAGAATAGTACAAGGAGGGAGCACTTAAGGTCTCAGCCTCAGTTTCTTTGTTTATAAAATGAAGATAGTAATAGGATTTATCTCCGAAGGTTAATGAGGAGTCAATGACATAATTGTGCAAGGCCTTTGCTGATAAGTGATAGAAGTTATTGCAGGCTGAGCTGGTTAGCATAGCTGTTCTTGGGAAAGCAGCTGTTCATTATAGGAAGACAGGCTGTGTCATGGCATTTGCAATGACCTTTTTAACTATTAAAAAAAAATCCAGAATCTGAATCATGATTAATTTATGTGCTATGTTTATGAGTTTACATGCTAAGCTTTCTCCACTTTGGGTCTTTGAGGAGGATAAGGGTCAATGACACAGAAAATTTGGATGCACCACAAAACGAACACTTCCTGAGTCTTCATTTGGTTGAGATCAAACAGCCTGGCCTCTCTGGTAATGAAGCTCGGGCAGGTCTCCAGGCCACCCTGTAGTGCTCATGGATTCCCCACCCCCACCTCACATACCACAGGAAGGCAACAGCAACTGTGCTGGGGGCAGCCAGGGGAATGTTCTTCCAGGAAATTTGCCAGGAAGATAAAGAGAACATTCCAGTAGCCAATATGCTGCTCAAATGGCAGGTCACTTCATTCTTAAATCTCCTCATTTCCTGATTGGTGACAGAGGACACCAGGGTAGACAGCCTTGAGTTGGTGGAAAACGTGGCTGCCAAGCGGAATTAATTCTCCTCAGAAGCTGCAAGTTGACATTGGTAAAGACAGTTCTGCTTTACGAGACAGGATTTGTTCCAAGCCTTATTCAGCCAGTTACCTCAGACGGTTCGGGAGTGTGTGTGTGTGTGTGTGTGTGTGTGTGTGTGTGTGTGTGTGTGTATTTGCATACACCCATGTACATGTGTGCAGACTCCTAGGCAGGTAGATCTTGTATGAAAGGGACAGGCAATTACAAGTTCCAAATTATATGAACCTGTCATCTGAAATACAGCTCCAGTTCTTTCCCAGGAGACAGAATAACTTCCCCACTTCCCGGCATTCTGTTTCCTAGTTGGTTGACTTTACCCAAAAAGGCACTGAACTCTGAGATGAAGTTAGGCAACTCTGCAAATTTGTTTACTGCAAGGCAAGGATTAGAACTTGACCTCCATTCAAAATATATACATCCAGCTCCTTTTCCCTTTTCTGTTTCTACCACCATCCCCCCCCCCCGAAATAAACCTCTCACAGGTAGAATAACAAAAACAAAAACAACAAAAACAAAATGTACATCCATACTCTTGAGCCCATGTGGAACGGAGCTGTTAGCATCTCGTGTAGTTGTAAAGCAAATATCAGTGGGGCAACCTGAAAACTGAAAGAAGAGTCACTTTGCCAAATCCCACTTTATACTTTTGAAAGAAGATACAAGACATTTCATTTTAAAAGCTAGGATGCAGGATATTGGTCATTATGGAAAAAAATAAAATGAAGAGAAAAAAATATGCCCTGCCAGTACACAATGTGAGGAGTTTGGAGAGGGGGGGGGGAGGGAGGGGAATATGAAAGAAAGGGTGACCCTCAGGTACAGATTCATGCATGTGTGTCAGATGTCCTCAAAGTGTGGCATCAATCCCTATAACCAGCCACAGTGGCGGAGGCCTTCTCTTCCTGTGAACTGAAATCAGGATGCTGCAGCACGGGGCCCTTGCTCTGTGGTCCTGTCAAATGTAGTGAGTGGTCTTATACAGTCCGTGGTCCTGCCCTGCGGGATAACTGGAAGTTCACTGTATTCTCTTGAGTTGGGAATGGCGAGGGGCTGTTTGGCTTACTCTTCAAGGAGATACCACTGAATGGCAGATGGTAACAAATCTCTGCTCTTCTCTCTCCTTCTTTCTCCCTCCTTCCCTCCCTCCCCTCCTTCCTTCCACATTTTGAGGCAAAGTCTTGCTCTTAGCCCAAACTCGTTTTGAACTTACGGAAATCCTCTTGCCTTGGGGTCCCAAGTGCTAGGATTTTAGACACGTACCACTATGTGACCGGAGTTTCTTGATGTATTTCCGCCCGACTGTGCTTGTTACAATTACCAGGGAATACTTTTTTAAAGGCGTACAAAGGATAACAAAATATTCCATATGCAAAAGTAGAATCAGTCACAGGGGAGGAGCCAGGAAAGAGTCTCGGGAGGGAGGCCTGAGTAGAGGCAGACAGAGTTCCAGGAGCAGAGGCGTCCTGGCTGTCGGTGAACTCACAGAGATCTGCCTGCCTCTACCTCCCAAGTTCTGGGATTAAAGGTGCACACGCCATGTTCATAAACAACTACAGTTCACTGCCTCTGCTGAGGCAGCACAGGAGGAATGAGCAACACTATCAGGACTTTCATGCCTGGACATTCCAATTATTGCTCTCTTTGGCGCGATGATAAATAAATGTACTATAAATGTTCTTTCATTTTAAAAGATTTATTATTTTTTTAACGATATGTGCTGGGCCCCATTTTGGCCCTGGTTCGGGCCCTGAGGACAAACCAGAGCCTGGCTTGAGTTTTGAGACCTGTCTCAGTCACTTCTGTATCAGGGTGACTCAGCAAAACCTGCTTGACCTGCCTCTGCTCTGCCGTTGTTGATGTAGAGCTTTGCCATTGGCCCTGTCAGTCATTCCATACCTTCCATCACCCTTCACCACCTCCTATGTCATCTTACCCCACCCCAAATCCCCCCCCCCCAATACGTTCCGCACTTATATAAGTGAGAGGCTGATGCCATAAAATTGAGTTCCTGCTTCAACAAGACTCCCGGCTTGGTGTGTTTCTTTTATGCCATCGACACTCACCATCCCGCTCAGCCCCGGAGAGACTCTGGCAGGACCATGACCTCTCTCATCTCACCTGGACCTGCCAGCAAGGAACCAGCAAATATGGATAATTGACAGAGACCAAAAGCATTAGATCTTCTTGGAACTAGAGTTATAGGTGGTTGGGAGCCACCTAAATGCCAGTGTTGAGAACCAACTCAGGTCCCCTGCAAGAGTAATATATGCTCTTAACTGCTGTGGCATCTCTTGAGTCCCCAAGAAATGTTTTTAATTTATGTATAGCATCTGGATCTGTGTGAGGACATATGTCATCTGTGTGAGGGTAACTGTGGAGGCCATAAAAGGATGTTGAAATTTCTAGAGCTAGAGTCACAGGTGATTGAAGACTACTGGATGTAGTTGCTGGGAACTGGACCTGGGTCCTGTGCAATAGCTGCAATTGTTCTTAATCACTGAGCTATCCCTTCTGTCCCTCCCCCAACACACTTCCTGGAACCCATGCAAAGACTATGATCCACACTGCACAATGTCAGTGTTTTTAGTTTGAGAATTATAGCTCATAGTGTTTTCAATTTATATTTCTTTGATGACTCACATAATTGGTTATCTTTTGGGGGTGCTTATTGATCATTCAAATATCACAGATATTTCATTAGTAAAATGCTTAAGTCTTTATGCATTAGGAAGCTATGTATTTAGGGGAGCAATCGCAGGGCCCTGTGTGTGAATTTGATAGGTACTGTGGGGAAAAGTGTCAGTTTTCTTTGACAATGTGAGTCTTGGTTGGCTGACCACATGGCAGGGCAGGCTATACTCCCAAGATGAGCTGGGCAACATACAAACTGGACCCAATACAGAAAGAATAAAAGTAAAAAAAAAAAAAACCTCAAATCTGGATGGGAAGATGATAGAAAGGGTGTGTGTGGGAGGAGATGGGATGGAAATATTCACAGTGCACTGTATGAAATTTTCAAAGAATTAATAAAAACATTGTTAGCATTATTTTTAATGAGATGGAGAGATGTCTGCATTTAGGAGCACTTGATCTTGCAGAGAACCTGGGTTTGATTTCAAATACCCACGTGGTGGCTTACACTCAGTTCTAAGGTATCTCAAAGCCTTCCCACTTCAATAGGCACAGTATGTATGCAGTGCATATACATATAAGCAGGCAATGCAATTTGTGCACACAAAATAAAAATAAATAAATAAAAATTAAAAAAAAATATTTGTAAGACTTAAAATGAATTCCTTTCTGAAATATCATGGAGCAGATCATCCTGCTTATGACTATTATATGGTTTTATTTCCCTTGATCATCTTTTTTGTTTGTTTGTTTACTTGCTTTTTGAGATGCTTGCTTTTGTTTTCTCTGTGTAGCTCTGGCTGTCCTGGACCTTTCTCTGTAGAGCAGGCTGGTTTCATATCTCAGAGTTCCAACTGCTTCTCACTCCCAGGTGCTGGGATTAAAGATGTGCCTAGCTCAAATACAAACTGAACTCTAGACTGTATACAAGACTAGAGACTGTACTCCTACTCAAATACAAACTGAACTCTAGACTGTATACAAGACTAACTAGAGACTGTACTGTTTTAGATGAGATATCTCCCACAGTCTTGGACATTTGAACAATTGGTTCCAATTGATGGTGCTGTTTGGGATATATCGGAGGTGTGGTCTTGTTGGAGGGAGAGTGTCACTGGAGGTGGGCTCTAAGAGTTAAAAGATCCAGGCCATTTTTGGATCTCACTCCCAGTTTTATGCTTGTGGTTTAAGATGTGAGTACTTGGCTTTCTGTCCAGCCATCCAGCCATCATGCCTGTCACCTGCTGCCTTTCTTCCACTATCATGAACTTTAACCCTGTGGAACCATAAGCTCAAAAAACCCACATTCTTCTGGAAGTTGCTTTGGTCATGGTGCTTTCTCAAAGAAGTAGAAAGTAGCTTCTAGTGATATAGGAGTAGATCATAATTCCTCCAGAGTTTGCCCACCCTTTCATCTGAGGTGTGTCTGCTGTTAGAGGTGGGCTCAGCAATTTCCTTAGCCACTGAGCAGAATGACACAGCGTTGCCTGTGGTGGTAATTTCCATGTATCTCTGGTCCAAGTGTCTTGGGGGTGGGAGGAGTCCTTTTTATGAGGGCTTGGGGACTAAACATCATAAGACTATGAGCTCACCCTCAGCCTTCTAGATCTCAGTGAAGCTTTCTGGTAATTCTACTTATGACATGTGATTCCGTGAAGAAGAACTGTGGAGTGGAGAGGTCCAACAGACCCCAGTCTATCCCAACAGCCTAGGCCTAGCTGACTTCTTTTATTGCCACAGAGTTCTCCAGCTCCCAGCAGGCTTGCCTCATATTCAGATCCATCTCTTCTAGAGATCAGTATAGTTTCCATTCATCTGCCCTCACTCAAGAAAGACCTACTGTCCCTGGGGTTATGCTCAGTGGCAAGCATTTACCTTGTTCCTCTTAAGATGTCAACTGACTCAGGGCTTTGTTTGTTTGTCTGTCTGCACCATCTTAGGTGACTACAAAGAGAAATGGGTTACTATTTAATTTGGATGTTTTTGTTGCTGTCAGGATTGTAATTCTCCTGATCTGGCTCATAACAAGGCTCTTGAGTCTGGTTTTGTTGAGTGAGATGATAAATTCCTCTATCAACTTGTTCTGCTTAAAGAGGTGATTGATGGTTATCATATCATAACATGTGTGAGGGTACTTCCTCTCATCTGCAGTGCCCAAAGCCAGCTCACTCAAGAGTCTTCCAAGATTGTACTTTCCTATTTCCTTGGAGCAGTAAGATAGAGAGGAAATGAAAGACCCAACTGATAAATGAAGTGGAAGGGTAGTTAATATTCATGATGCAAGATGTTGTAGATTGTCCCTTGACACTCAGCTTGGTCCTTTACATACGTCAGTTGTTCCTCAAACTGTGAACATGTTTGTTGGGCATTTATATTGATGAAGAAAAGATTTTGCAGGGAGGGAGGAAGTTCTAATTTCAGGGTTGAGATTCTAGCCAGGAAATACACAAAATGAGTAAAAGCCTTTCTGAGGAAGGTGGAGGGGACCAGAAGAATGAAAGGGTTGGAGGTAAATTTGCTCATGATTTGGTGTATGGCCAGATCCAGGGAACATGGCATTTGGACCCTTGAGTCATTCACCTACTTGGATATTTGGTACTGGTTCTCTGTTCAACAGTGAAACTCTTAGGCACCCCTAGGGCAGGAATAAAGAGCCGAGGACAACCTCGCACGTGTGTAATCCTTAGCAACTCTCTGTGTCCTTCCACCCTGAATTGTTTTACAGCCATTTCAGCTAGGCTCTCGGGTCCCTTTCCTGGGAAAGAAAATAATGATTTCACACAGCAGTACCCTAAGGTGAAGAGCTGGCTTTCATCTTAGGAACACAGCTTGACCATAACCAATGGAATTACGTGGGAGCCACGTTGTGCTCTGTGGGACATTTTGATTGATGCTCCCCTTAAAGTTACAATGATACCTGCCTGATTTTGTCACTCAGCCCTGGTTTCCAGTCTACACAGTGTCACTAACTGCCATATGGTTTTCTCTTCTGCTTCCTTTACTGCTGCCTCCACTATACCTTTCTTTTCTCCCCCCATTCTTCAGTCCCTCTTTTCTAACCTCTCTTGATCCAAGGGTTTTTTTGTTTTGTTTTGTTTTGTTTAATTGTTTTGTTTTGGGTATGGCTTTTGTTTTTTTAAAATCTCTTCCTCATTTCTCTATTTTTTTTCCTGTTGGTTTTGTTGATATTCCTAATGAGGTGGTTGGTGGTATCTTGTCATTACCCTCTAAGACTTTACATAATGCCCACATATGGTCAGAGCCCTTTCAGAGATAGTAATGTTGTTGATGATGATGGTGATGATAATGATGATGATAATGAAGCTGATAACATACAAGTAATCTTACATCATAAGCTGCAATTTTAAATAGTCTGCATATATAATTCTCTCATTCTAGCCTAAAAAAATCCTCTGTAAAACAGGATTTACTTTCATTCTCATTTATTCTCATTTTTACAAATGTGAAAGCTTGGGCACTGAGCATTTGAGTAACTTGCTCAAGGTCATTCACTCAGCTAGTAGTTGAGCCATGGGAAAACCTAGGTAGCCATGAGCTGCTGAAAATAACCTCTCATTTAATTCCTTTAATTCTTATATGCTGAGTGGTTTTGATTGTTATCTTAACAACACCTAGAGTCACCTTGGAGAAGGTAATCTCAATTCAGGATGATCTACATTACTTTACCCTGTGGGCATGTCTGTGAGGGAGTGTCTTGATTGCTAATTGATCTAGCCCTCTGTGGGCAGCACCATTCCTTAGGCAGTAGGTCCGAGGGAAAACAGTTGAGTAGAAGCAAGCAGCAAGGGTGAGTTTATTTATCTCTGCTCTTGACTGTGTATGCTTTGTGATTATCTGCTTGAGTTCCTGCCTTGACTTGCCCTAATGATAGCCTTGAAATTGTGAGCCAAATAAGTCCCTTCCTCCCCTAAGTCACTTTTGATCAAGATGCTTTATCAAAGCAATAGAAATCAGACCAAAATGAAGAGTTAGGAAAGATGCAATTGTCAGTTCTGTGAGATTGAAGAAACCTAGACCAGAACTGTCCAAAAACACTCCAAATGACACTAAATCATGTATTGGCCCATAGTTCCCAAATTCCTACAAGCTTATCCTGCCCAAAATGCTTGTGTGTCTTGCTACAGTAATCTTTCAAAATGCTCCCACTGACAAGATTTTAGAAGAAAAAGTGTGTGTGTGTCTCAGAACACACTTGTTACAAAGTCAAAATATACCACAGGAGGGCAAATATGAAATAAGAAAACATATACTCAATAAAAGGTGTATTGGAGACCAGGAACTAAAAGTGGCTCCAGGTACCACCTCTTCTGAGAATCCACAGCTTACTACATTAAAAAATAAGAGCATCTCCAACTCATGACCCAGAGGCAGCGATAATAAAATATCCCTCATTTCTATTGTAAGTGGATGGATTATGAAAGTAGAGGCAATGGCAGTGGATTACAGAACATTTGAATATTCACTTGAAAAAGGAAAGAAAGAGTTCCCTGGCTCTGAGGAGGATAATTCTACTTTAGGAGTAAAATCACCCCCCCTCTCTTTTTCTCCCACTCATTCCCCACCCCACCCCCATGTGTGTGTATGTGTGTGTGTGTGTGTGTGTGTGTGTGTGTGTGTGTGTGTGTGAAGCAGATGGCGCAGAACAGTCTTTTCTTATCTTTATTATACAGAGCTAGTAGACAGTGTATCTGTTGAGATACTTTGGGATGCAGGTAACAGATAATCTAACTAACACTCACTATAGCTCTATACCCATAGATATGATTGCTTTTTTAAACAAAATTAATTATTTGTTTTATTTACTTACTTCCAAAATGCCCCCCAGGTCCCCTGTGGCAGAGTTCTTCTCCCATCCCCTTCGCCCCTGTGAGAGTGCCGATCTGGTACCCCCTTCCCTTGGACATCAAGTCTCTACAGGATTAGTGACATCCTCTTCCTCTGAGGCCAGACAAGGCAGTCCTGTGCTAATATGTGCTGGGGCTTCAGACCAACCCATGCATACATTCTTTGGTTGGTGGCTTAGTCTCTAGGAGGTCTCAGGAGTCCAGGTTAGTTGACACTGTTGATCTTCCTGTTGGGTTGCAATCCCCTTCTGTCCCTTCCCCTAATTCTTCCACAGGGGTCTCTGACCTCAGACCAATGGTTAGCTTTAAGAATTTGCATCTGTCTCAGTCAGCTGTTGGTAGACACTCTCAGAAGACAGCCATGCTAGGCGCCTCTCTGTAAGTACAACATAGCATCAGTAATAGTGTTAGGGTTTGTCATCCATCCATGGGATGGATCCCAAGTTGGGTTGGTCACTGGTCAGTCTTTCCTTCAGTCTCTGCTCCATTTTTGTCCCTGCGTTTCTTTTAGACAAGAATAATTTTGGGTGGACAGAAACCCCTTTGAATTTCAAGAACTAATGTAGTAGAAGTAGGTGGGGTCTTTGGGTTGAGGTTAAGTCATGATGGATACATCTTCATAAATCAAGTAGGTAATTTATAAAAGGGATCAGGAGACTAGTTAGGCTTTTGTCCATATGAGGAGCCAGCAAGATGATACCAGCAAGAGTGAGCCTTTTCTAAAAAGTGAATTCTAAACTTTTCAGACTTCAGAAGCAAGAGAAATACATTCCTGTTGTTTACAGATTACTCACTCTCAAGTATTTTACCACAGCACAAATAAGCTAAGAATAACTATATAAAGTCACCAGAAGCCAGGCCTTTCCATGCTGTTCTTAACACTTATGTTTTCCTTCCTCATCCTGGAGGTCTCATGAACACAAAGTAGCTGATTCAACTCTGGATCATCACATTTTCTTTTAGCCACTTACAAAGACATGGAAACAAATGCAGACGTATTTGGGAAACTTGTGTGTGCTTTTACTTTCCTTCCTTCCTTCTTTCTTTTTCTTCCTCCTTTCTTTTCTTCTTCCTTCCTCCTCCCTCTTTTTCTTCTTTTGTTTGTTTTTAAAGATATAATCCCTCTGTGTAGGCCAGGTTGGCTTTAAGTTCACCCTTATAAATTCTAGGGCTGCAGGTGTGTGGGGGAGCATATTAGGCTTTCTCTCTTCCTTTTCTTAGACCAGAACTCAATCACATGAATACTTATGATCCCAGGGAGGGCTAGAAAAGTACCTGGCAGAAAGACGCTAAGTTTCTTGTGATGGATAGCAGAGAGAAACTTCATCATCTCTTAGGGTTGTATACAGAGGAACCCAAACAAAATCAGGGTTCTCTTAGTGGCATATTGTAAGCATGGTAATTTATTTAAAATACTTCACTGTAAGTGGTGTACATGTATGTATGTAAGTTAACAGTAATCAACACTCTGCGAGTGAGTGCTTAATTAGGATTTCAAGAGGTCTTAGCTGAATCAATACTTTGAGTTAGTTAATTAGCATACGGAATGCTCGAAACCCTTTTTTTTTTTTTTTTTTTTTAAATTGGAGAAATTAGTTGTATTTAAGATCATCCAGGAATAGGGTAGCAGACACCACCCCTTGTGTATAAGATAGAGAAAAAATAAGCATGTTTGGCTGTCAATAACAAAGCCAGAAGTGCTCTAACCCACTGGCCCTATATCCTATCATTTTGTGGAGCTACCCAGTGATGACGCCTTTCCTACTATAAAGGAGTCCATTTTTGAGTGAGCTAATTCTGTAACGGCTTGTCAGGGGAAAGGAAGGTACAAGGAGGAGCTGTGTAGGTTTTATCAAGATAGAAGTCACTGCATATTTATAAGGATGGAGAAAGAATCCTCTGAAGGGTGGGAAGAGCTGCTCCTGTTATGTCCTTGGATCTGCCTGGACGTTCTTCTGTTTTGTTATCTTGGTTTCTTTATCTATCATTGTCTGTTACCACCTAAGACATTTCCACAGAAGGTCACAGTTTCTATACCTGGGAGTCTAGATGCAGTTTAACTAGGTTGGGTATATGTGGGCATGGGTTTCTTTTTAATTTTCCCCAATTGTTTTCCTGATGCTCTACTGGACTGATGCCCTCAGTTCTTGCTATTGGCAGGTAGAAGCATTCTCAGTAAAGACTAAGGCTACACCTTATACAGATCTACAAAAGCTGCATTACCATACAGCATTGGTTTAAAACAAGTGACAGATCCTGGATACTTTCAAGGCGAAGTTTACATGGGGTATGAATACCAGGGTTTGGAGACCATCTTAGTGTTGAATAGCCACAAACTCCAACCTTAAATCCATATGTATCTCTCATAGATGTGAGTAGGATTTGCCAAAACAGCTTTAGAGTAAAGTGACTATTGAGCAAATATGGCATTCTAACATTGAATGAACAAAGCCACATGGTGCAATTCCACTATGAAGAATTTCTGTCTCTTTTCTTACTTTGCCCTGTTGGTATAAAAAGACAACTCTCGCCTCAAAGGAAGTAAGAGACAATTTATACTGGGGTCCAGTTTGAGTAACCACAGCCCAGGAAACAAAGTGCTAAGTTACCCATGCTATGCTTATTTGAATGAAAATGGCTCCCATAGGCTCATATATTTGGATATTTGATCCCTTGCTGGTAGAACTGTTTGGAAAGGATTAGGAGGTATGCCCTTTCTGGAGACGGTGTGGGCTTAGAGGTCTCAAAAACCCACACAATTTATAGTTAGCTCTCTCTGTGTGCCTGATGCTTATGGATCCAGTGTAAGCCTTCAGCTACTACTCCAGCACCATGTCTCTCTGCCTGCTGCCAAGCTCCCCACCATGATGGTTATAGACTCTAACCCTCTGGAACTGTGAGCCCCAGTAAACTCTTTCTTCATTAAGGTACCTTGATCATGGTGCTTTATCACAGCAATGGAAAATGAAGACACCAAGGTTCCATGTTCCAGTTAGTGTTGAATAACCACAAACTCCAGCCTCAAGTCCATATGTATCAACCACACCTCGTGCTGGGCATTTCATAGGCATTAGGTGGGATCCTTACAAAAGATTCATGAGAAAAGCAGTTTCATGGGGTTTTAATAGTAACATAACAAAGGAAGTTATAAATCAAAACATTTTTAAAAACATGTTGGTGGAACCATTAAGTTACAACAGACAGAGGGATCTCTACTTTAGGGCTCAGATACTATCTGACTCCTAGACCTTCTGTAAGGTAGGCTAGGAATAATAGAGAGTAAGGTTCCGTAAAGTTAATACATTTCGAGGGTTTTTTTTTTTTTAATCTGTTTATGTTAAGTCAGATACAGAGGTGGGAAAGGTTCATCTCTTAGGGGGCTGAAATTTTCACCAAAGAACTTTTAATTAGGCTGTAACCACATTCTAAATTCTACATAGTCATTGAAATTTATATCAGTTGATCACCCCATGTAGATAGCTTCTCTCCAAGAATTCTTGTTTACAACCCCTAACTTGCAGTGTCAACTTAGACTGTACTGATATTTAAAAGAGGTCAGGCATGGGCTCAGTCAAGGGGAGAGCCAAGGAGAGGGGCCTTCCGAGCACACAGACCTGCATAGAACCTGGGCCCAGTGCTACACCTTGTGCTAGGCATTTCATAGAAATTAGGTGGGATCCTTACAAAAGATTCATGAGAAAATATTTCCATTGGCTCAATTTCTCAAAGGGAAAAATTTAAAGTAACTTGCCTAGAATAGTAGAGTCAGGACTTGAAGTGGGGTTTACTTGTCACCGACCCTTGAGCTTGACACTAGCTTAGAGAAAGCACAGTTGCCTGCACGGTGGAGGTAACATGCAGGCAGAACCCTATTCACAATCAGACGTACTGGCTCCCAAGTGTTGATCAGTCGCTCATAAGATGTGCAACTTAGTGGTTCTCAGCTGGACTCTTTGGACTTCATTGTTTTCATTTGTTATGGAGACATTATAAACAATGCTGTTCGCTACATGCAAGCAAAATGAACCTTGATGGACCCTGGCACAAAATCAAAATGAATCATAAGATATATAATGGCAAAACTTAATTGAAGTGCACTGAAAAGGACAACTTATATTTAAAAACAAAAGCTGCTTAATAAATTGAACTTTGCAGGAACTGGGAATTTTTGCATTTTTAAAGAAATGCTGTTAAGAAAATGAAAAGAGAAAGCCAGAATTTGGGGAAAATACTTGTAAGTTATATATCTGATAAAGAAACTGCATACAGATGCTGTGGAAGAAACCCTAGCTTACTAATGTTGCAAAGAACCAAGAAAGGTACATAAGATGGGAACAGACCACTGCCAAAAGAGATGTGGTAACACGCACATAAGTAGGTGTTATTGGTCGTCCTTGGAAATGCAAACCCAAACCCCAGTCAAGCATCACTACAGTCACACCATGCCATCCTTCACGTCTTTGTACCTGTATGTACCATGACCCTTTAAGTAAAAACTTCCTTTTTCCATTTTACAGCTAAGGAGATGTTCGTGGCTTTACTGGATGCTGAAGGTTGCACAGCTGAGATGTGGACACCAGACTTCAAACCCAGCAGTCTAATTCTAGCATCCAGATGTCCATGACGACCCTACTAAGCCATTCACCTGAAGGTAAAGACATGTTGACCTGTACTCTGGTAGACCTCCTTGACACATAGCAGGCACCCGCCCAAATGTTTGTTGGATAAAAGCCACTAATATCAGCACTTTTCCCTGCCCATACTGAGGTTTTATTAGGGTGTGCATCATAACCACTATAGGTTTAGAATGACTCATCCATGACATCTTTTATTTGATATCAGAAAATTATACAACCAGTCTTGGGCAGGTCTACCTCTACTTTTCCATTACTTCTTTCCTTTGTCCATTCACTTCTTTCTTTGCTTCTTTTTCTTCTCTGATGGGCTCCTGTGGCTTTACCTCACTTTGTTCATTGTGAGAATGCACGTAAGTAGGTTGACCTCCAGGAGGAGCCAATTTTGCCAACAAGGATTGCCCAGACTCCATGACTGCCCCCACACACCATGGCCCAGCCCAAGGCTGGAGCAAGCTCTACCACAAAGTGTCTTCTGCAGGCCTTCTCCTCCTCCAAGGGAGGCTATGGGCCTATTGGAGAGTTCTCTACTCTGTCTGTCTAAAGATGCTTCTTCCAAAGAGAGAGCCCAGAACATCTAAGAACAGAGCTTGTGGAGGAGGGAAGCACCATGCACAGGCAGCTCATTGGGGCCTGCTTTCCCCCAGGCTGAGAGAAGAGGCGGGTGGGCAAGTTTGCCTCCATCCTTCTGCTGAGGAGGATGGAGCCGCTATTGCCTTCCACTCTTGGATCAACACTGAGCCCGCCTAGTCTGCCAGGCCATATGGTCTGCAGAGAGGCAGAGTCATCCCAGGCTCTGGCAGATGGAGGGAGCTATGCTGAAAATGACAGAGTCTAGCAACTGGGGAGGTATGGCTGGCAGACTAGAACCCAGGGAGAAGGCTAGAGGGAAATGAAAAGGACAGGAGACCAAGCAAAGAAATAGCTTCCAGGAGAGGGGGGAGAAGAGACATTTGTCCTGGAAAGAGAAGAGTAAGGAGCCTCAGATGAGGCCATGCTCTCAGGGTGCATAGGATATTCTTGGCTTTTGTGTTTTTCCACATCTGTGTGCCACCTACATTAGTTAATTTGTTCTCTCTACAGACTTTTGAAAAATCATTAGTTAGTTTATTTTAAAAGGGATGGTTTTTTTTTCATTGCTGCATGTGGAAATTTTGTCAGAGCTAGATGGTTACTATAAACATAAAGGGAAAACAAAATAGCATATTGCTTTCTAACTAAAGGCTACTCTGGACTTGAGCCTACACTTTTATCAGCAAACAGAATTAGTGCTTTAAAGACTGACCATTGTGAAACCAGGATGTTTTCTGTGACATGATCACAAGGTGAAAAAAAAAAAAACAAAAAAACAGAAAAACTTTTTCTCTCACTGTGTGATTCAGCATTGCTTAATGTAATATGAATCACTGGTACCAGCTTGTAGGAAATGAATAAGAATAAACATGGCCCCAGAGGTCAAGAGACAGGGCTACCATCTTTCCCTCCACTTGGACAAAAATTTTTTATGATGAATTTTGATTTTTCTCATCTGTTATAAGACAGAGTGGAGCTGCCTAAGAAGTAACAAATTGTTTCTATGTTTTGCACTGCATATTAAGATTTCTAAAGCTTCATTCCAGCTAACTGGGGAAAGATGCCATGGTAGATTAGTGATGTCTGTCATGATGCAGAACTGGGAATGGTGAGTTGCATGATGACAATGAGCCACTACTAGATGAGAAAACCTCTAGGGTACCCTGATTCTGGCAGCCCATGATTTCACAACTTACATACTTATCCAACAGTATGCTTGGCTTGCTTATTGATGGCACGATATGAAAGAAGGATAATCTTTGTAGTAGTCAAGCAATCCAGTTGAGACCAAGAAACATTTATTGCATGCCCAAATTATAGTAACACCTAATTTGGAAATAAAGAGACTGGTAATAAGCTTTAGTCCCCTATCTTAGTTACTTTTCCTGATGCAGTGGTTAAAAATATTCTGAGCAAAGCAACATCTGGGAGAAAGGACTAACTTTTTTTCTATAGTTGAGGTTACAGTTTATTGTAGTTGGGATGTCACAGAGGCAAAAGCTGATAACATCATATCCACAACCAAAAACCAGAGAGTTATGAATACACACTGCAATTCAGTCCCCTTCTTGGACTGATCACTCATACGGTCCAGGATCCCAGCTAGAAAATGGTGCCATCCACCAGTGAGTGGGTCTTCCCACCACAATTAACGCACTCAAGGTAATCCCAATAGGCATCCAGCCGCCTATCTCAAGCAAGTGTATATCCTTTTGGGTTGATGATTAGCACTAAACACCACAATCCCTATCCTGGAAGAGCTCACTACTTTCCACAATGTGGGGGGGGGGGTATACAGTTAATGGTACCCCCCATAACCAATTTGAAACATGTATTATGGTAGCTCATAGGGTCTCTGCTGTAATATATCCTGACCTGGAAGTTCTCAGGGTGCTTTGAAATGGAATGCTATAGGATGAATTGTGTCCCTCAAAAAATGAAGCTGCAATCCAGGCTCCCACAACTTGTCAATAAAATGTCATTTGGAGATTGGCACTTTGCAGATTGTTGGGCTGTGATGGCTAATGGTGGTTGTCAATTTGACTGCATCTGGAATTAACCGAAATGCACACTGCTGGCCACTTCCATGAGAAACTTTCTTGATGAGATTAGTTCAAGAGGAAAACCCATGCTAAATGTGGGTGGCACCTTCTAGTGGTAGCGTAGATATAAAGGGACATGGGGGGGGGAGAGAATGCTGCCTTTTGCCTGTTTGCCTCCCATTCTTGATGGCAAGTTCATCTGACCTGTTCCTTCAGCATCCTTTACTGATGTTAAAACCAGCTTCTTTGGGTTTCCAACATATACTGAAGGCCAAGAGCTCTACAGGAATCCTCCAGGCCTTCTGTGGCAGGTTGGGACTGATAAGACATCTGTTTAGTGGACTGAACATCTCCTAGATGCTTGGCTTCTCCAGTGAGTCAGCTATTGTTGGTGCTATGGCAAGTTTTATGTCAACTTGACACAAGCTACAGTCATCTGAGAGGAGGGGACCTCTATTAAGAAAATGCCTCCGTAAGACGGACTACAGGAACCTGTAGAGCATTTTCTTAATTGGTGGTTGATACGAGAGGGGCCAGCCCATTGTGGGCAGTACCACCCCTGGGTTGGTGGTTCTGGGTTTTATAAGAAAGCAGGCTGAGAAAGCCATGGGAAACAAGTCAGTAAGCAGCACTTCCTCTAATGGCCTCTGCCTCCAAGTTACAGCCCTTGCTTAAGCTCCTGTCCTAACTTCTTTCAGTGATTAATGATGATGCAGGTGTATAAGCCAAATAAACCCTTTCCTCTTCACATTGTCTTTGGTCATGATTTTTCATCACACCAATAGTAACCCTAATTAAGATAGTTGAACTACTAGGACTATATAATGTAAGCTAATCTAATTAATTCTATTATCACTGTATCTCTATCTCAGTCTACCTCTATGTCTACATTCATTCATTCTATCAAGTGTGTGTGTGTGTGTGTGTGTGTGTGTGTGTGTGTGTGTGTGTGTTGGGCATGTGTTATATCATAATCCACCCCTCCAAACCAAATACGTTTGATCATTGACCTCCAGTCGTGGTAAAGTACATACAGAGATCATTAAATTAAATCGCGCATACGAGGATAAATCCTGAATTGATGATATCCCTAGCACTCTTTTAGGAGGGAAATTTCGATAAAGACAGACATGTATGCAGAGAAAGTGAGTGAGGAGAGAGAGAGAGAGAGAGAGAGAGAGAGAGAGAGAGAGAGAGAGAATGGCAAGGGCAGTCTTCAGCACATCCTCTTTCGTAGCCTTTGGGAGCCTTTGGGAGGAACTAGCCCTACCGATGGATGGGTTACAGTCTCTAGAGCTACTCACAAATCAGTCTTTACTGTTTAAGTCTCCCAGCATATCGAGCTTTGTTATGGCAGCCTTCAAAAACTAGTACACAGATGTGATCCAGCCAAACTGAAGTCAGAGCAAGTTTGGGCAGGTGCTGATTCAAGGACAGCTATTCTTATAAAAAGAAGCAACTTGGAAACATCAGGACTCATAGAGGACAATAAAATGAGCACCAAACTAAGGATTTCAACCATCTACTAAAAGCCACGAGAAAGGTATGCTACTAATCCTCCATTAGAGGCTTCTAGAAGAAAGCAGCCTTGTCAGCTCCTTAGCGTCATACTTGTTACCGCCAGAATATTGAGAGAACACAACTTATGTCAAGGAACCACATAATGGCTGTCACTGTGGAGGCTCTAGGCAGCTAATACATGGATTCTTTTCTCTTCTCCTTTTCTCTCACCCCATCCCACCCCAGAAAACCTCTCATTTATTCTCCACTGAGAAACCTAGTCCCCAACACAGAAGATCTAGTCTGCCAATAGAAACGGCATGTCTATCTGATACAAACAAAAGATTCTGATTTCCCAATACTGACCTGTGGGTTTCTTGTGTTTTCTGGAGGCTCTATCTTCCCTCTTGTTCTAGTTTTATTTCTGTTGCTATGACAAACAGCCTTACAAATAAGCAACATAAAGAAGGAAATGGTTTATCTGGCTTATAATTCTGGGTGTAGTTCATCACATCAGGCATGTCAAAGCAGGAGCTCAATCAGCAAGTCATATCCTACCCACAGCCAAGAGAAGGAACGCACCCTTGGTTGCTGCTCAACGATCTGTCATTCCTCTGAGACAGCTCAGGGAATGCTGCTGCCCACACTAGGGATGTGTCTTCCTACCTCACTTATCAACAAAGACAATCTGACATAGACTGGTCCACAGGTCGAGTTGATGTAGAAAAGACTTCCATTGAGACGCCCCTCTCAGGTGATTCCAGGTTGTGAAAAGTAGACTTTTGAAACTAACTAACACACACACACATACACACACACACACATACACACACACACATATATACACACACATACACACACATATATACACACACATACACACACATATATACAAATATACATACATATACACACATATATACACACACATACTCTCATATACACACATACACACACAAACACATACACATACATATATACTCACACATACACACACATACACACATTTACACACACATACACATGCATATACACACATACACACATGTACACATATACACACACATATATACACACATACACAATATACTCATATACACACACATACACACACATGCACACACACATGCTCAACCTCCACATAGTCTTGATTCTTAATGCTTTAAAAAAAATGGGTGTTATGATTTAGTTTTGGGTTTCAACAGTGAAGGAGAAGAATCCTGACAGGAAGACAGAAGAGGAAAGCCAGAACCTCGATGAGCATGTAAGCGAAGACAACGCTTGGGGAAACAAGCTCCAGCATCACTCAGTACAGCCCTCCAAGTCCTGTCAGCGTGCAGGACCACCCCCCTTAACCACTGCTGACACTGACTCAAGGGAAGGCAATCACACCTAACAGCAGCAGGGTGGGACCTGTGCAGGGGAGTCAGAGGCAAGAAGAGAAACCAAGACTTACCAGGTGAGTTTCACTTTAAAACACCAGGGCAGGCAGTCCACCCGCCCCCACATTGAGAAGTTGGGCAAAGATATGAACCTTCTGCAAGAAAGTGACTCTTCTGTCCTCGAGGGAGGCATACACTCCAAACAAGATTTGCATATTCAAGCTCCTGTTTTCCCCTGCAAGTTTATCGAAGTGTAACATATATGGAAATCAGAAATAAACAGCTCAATTAGTATTCACAAAATTAAGTCACCTACCTAACCTAGACCCACAGAAGCTGAACTTTACTGTCCCTGAGACTGCTTTATGTTGCTCTCTCCGGTGCTAACCTCCCCACCTCCCCAAACAATACCCATTCTCTGCCCTCCGACAGACTCACCCGCATTGTTTGATGCCTCATACAAATGGAGTGGGGCCAAATAATCTATTTCATGTTTGACTATTTTTGTTCAACAGGCTAGTGAGCTGCCCCCCTGTTCCTATGTGTAGCTGTAGTTTACTCTGTGTTGTGGCTACAGTGTTCCATTGAGTGAATGAACCAAGACTTAGGTGAGTATATTACTGTAAGCAGACACATGGCATGTTCAGAGTTTGGGGTTATTGTATGTAGTCCTGCCGGGAATACACTTGTACACATAGATGAACATGGCAGCTGGGGAATCACAAGAACCTGCAAGGCTTTTCTCTAGCCACTTCCTGCTTTAAATGGCCCAGTGCCCTCTTCCAAAGGAATTTTGGAAATTGGGAACAGCTATGTTTCCATCATTGTAGAATATTGGAACTGAAATGTCTTTTAATATCATCTGTCTCATTTCCCATTGTACAGATGAGAACGTGAATTTACAGAACTCTTCTAGATAGAGAGTACCCACTGCAGATCTAATCATAAGGCTAGTGCGTCTTCTGCATCCCTGATCCGTTCCTCCACTGCAACGTCTAAGCATCACTACTAGACTCTACAGGGGAGGCTATGCTTTGAGGGGTGTAATAAATGCGAGCTGGCCAATGTCTACACCTCAAACCCATCCCTGTAGTCCATCCCTTTGCTTGCCAAAGACAATCTGAGCCAAGGGTTTCTAGGTAGAGAGTGTAAGCGAATTCCCTAACCCTGCTGTCTGCTTGGGGCTTGAGCTGAGATAGTGTTTCAAAGCATCCAGAAGTTTCCCTAATCCTCATTTCTCATCAGCCTTGGCATCTGTCCTCAAATTCTGTGTCCCAGTTTTTAGACAGAGCTGTGGTATTACATTGGAGTAGACTGTAGGGATATTCTCTCTCTCTCTCTCTCTCTCTCTCTCTCTCTCTCTCTCTCTCTCTCTCTCCATCCCTCCCTCCCTCCTCCTCCCTCTCCACTCCCTTTCCCCCTCTCCCTCTGCCTCTTCCTCTCTTTCTCTATTTTTCTCTCCAGAATGTCTTTGGACTCATCCTCCTCCTGCCTCATCTCCTGGATGCTGGGGGTTACAGGTTCACACTTTCATTACATCAATACATATATTTAGCCACTCTTTCCTATGTGATAAAATACCTAATTAATGAGTCCCTTCCATTGGATATATATTATTTAATGCTCATAACAGCCCATGTGTCCTGTACTATTTAATTAGTTAACTTATTTATTTAATGTAACATGTGAGTTTGGGTATTTTTAATCTTCATTGTGGTTTAGTTTTTGGTTTTTGTGTTTGTTTGGTTGGTGTTTTGTTTGTTTTGTTTGTTTTGTTTTGTTTTTGCTTTTGTTCTTTTGAAAAAGATCATTTTGTCCAATGATCCATTTGAAGTGGGTAAGCCAAGACTTGGACCCAAGAATTCAAAGCCACAATCTCTACCCAGGCGCTACAGCTTCTGTTACTGTGAACTATTATCATGGCATCAAGTAGAGGTGAAGTGCTGGCCCAGGGCATGCTTTCCTTTAAGGAAACCACATGAAGGAAAACCTGAAGCCACAAAGCAGATGTTTCCTTTCAGAATGGATGCACTGTTGTTCAAGTCGAGCCTTCCATTGGAGATGCAGAAGTGTTTGTTTTCAGAGAGCTTACTCCTTACCTTGGGGACTCCACAGAGTCTGGGAGTCTCAATCAGAGTGACTGACCGGGAATGGCTAGTCTCAATAGTAACTGGAACTCAGGATAAGACAGAGCTTTGGGGACCAGGTCAGGGGCCATGGAGGAGCTGTGTGACCACAGAGTTTGGAAAAAGGGCTTTGTAAGGGGAAGACCTCCATGTATAAAGGGAGAGAGGGAACCAGACAGCACATACCAGAGAGCTTCATGCATACAAGTGGAGGTAGTCCTGCCATTCTTTTCTCAGAAATTGAGAAGAGTCTTTGAGAATGTACCTGGGGAACAACAGGAAGAAGCCAAGTGTGTAACTGGCCCTTGTGAACCAGGATCAGAACAGCTCTCCCCAAGGAACAAGTCCAAGAGTGCATGAAAACCATTGCCATTTGGAATGTAAGGTTTAAACATCAGAAGCCTGCTTCCCATAGATTCCTTATGTCACCCCTGTAATCTCTGATTAAGATCTTCCACAGGATTACCACTGCATATAGACCAAAACACAAAGCCACTATAGGCCTCCACTTCCCTCCTTGACCTGTCCCATGAGTCCTTGCCTGACTGTGCCTATTGATGTTTTCCCTATCAGTACCTTGGCGTAGCTGACAGTCTAAACCTTATATCCAGCTTCCTTTGGAGAACTTTTCAACATCTCTAATTACCTCGTATATGCATCTTTCTACTTGTTTGTTGCATATCATCACCCACTAGTGTCCAAATTCCAAAAGAGTTGGCTGTGTATGCGCATGTGCATATGTGTGCCTCTGTGTGTGTCTGTGTGTGTGTGTGTGTGTGTGTGTGTGTGTGTGCACATACTTTACTTTCTTTAAGCTAAGTACCATCTGCTCCTAAAGCAGTGGCTCTCAGCCTGTAGGTCTCTACCCCTTTTGGAGTCAAATGACCTCTTTACAGGAGTTGCCTAAGACCATCCTGCATATCAGATTTTATGTTACAATTCATAACAGTAGCCTAACAAAAATATATTTCTACTTGGGGGTCAGGGCAATAGGAGGGGCTGTATTAAAGGGCTGCAGCATTAGGCAGGTTCAGAATCACTGTCCTAAAGCAATGCTAAGGATTTCTGCACGTTTGACATGAATTTGTTGAATGCACAAATGAACAGTATATCAATAATGATGCAGGAAATACTCAGATTTGTAATTCCTACTTTAAAAAAAAAAAGCTTATAAAATAAAAGCTGGTGTTTGAAGATCAATCTAAGCACAGATTATCAGATGTTCCAGGTTGAAAACTATCAAAAAAAAAAAAAAAAAAAAAAAAAAAAAAAAAAAAAACCAACAAACAAACAAACTGAAAATCAAACCAGTTGGTTGCTTTATACCACAACAGTAAGCATCTTCATGAGCTCTCTTTCCAGTGAAACTGGTGGAAATTATTTAAAACAGACATTTAAAACCCTGAG
>NC_034603.1:12642898-12668556 GCF_900095145.1 Mus pahari | reverse complement strand
ATCAATCTAAGCACAGATTATCAGATGTTCCAGGTAGAAACCCTGTAAAAAAAAAAAAAAAAAAAAAAAAAAAGAAAGAAAGAACCAACCAACAAACAAACTGAAAATCAAACCATGTGGTTGCTTTATACCACAACAGTAAGCATCTTCATGAGCTCTCTTTCCAGTGAAACTGGTGGAAATTATTTAAAACAGACATTTAAAACCCTGAGTACATATAGAAATAAGAAAGTCTATTCATGAAAATTAAGTCTTAAGTCAGAAAAATGAGATATAAGGACATTAATTACAAAGATATGCAGAGATTAAATGAAACCCACCTTAAACTATCAGATCAAGACACAAAAAATAAACTCAGGCAATATTTGGAAATGAATGAAAAATGACACACACATATTTAAACCCTTAGATGCATAGGAGCAGTGCTGAGAGGCAGATGCATAGTTTAAAAGGAGAAAAGAAACTGTCCCGTAAGGAAGCCACCCATCACTGTAAGACATGAGGGGATAAAAGAGCAGACTAAGTTTCCAAAGCGCATGAGGAAGGACACACTGAGGGCGAGCGAGGGAATGAATGAAATTGGAAGAGACAAACAACAGAGAAGAACCACAAAGCCAAGGATGAGTTCTTTGAAAACATCAATTGATAAACTTTTATCTAGGTTGATGTGGAGGTCCGGGAAGACTCATTACTGGAATGGAAAATGCAGGAAAGGATACTGTCCTTAACCTTGGAAATCAAAGGAAATTAAAATGAGACACTATGAATAACTATATTCTGGTAAATTAGATGAACGTAGATGGAGTGGACACGGTCCTGGAAAGACTGAAATGACATGACTCTCCCTCCATCCCCCACTCCCAAAGAGAATTAGTCTGAATAGATCTATAGAAAGAAAGGAGAATGAATTAAAAACCTACAGAAACTACCACAAAGGAATGCCCAGGTCCAGGTTCGTTCACCAGTGAACTCTACCACATATTTAATGAAGAATCAACTCCCCTCCCTTCAAGGTCTCCAAAAAGAAAATCGAGCACTTTTCATCTCCTTTTTGAGACCATAATTACCACCCCCCAAATGACAAACATATAATGGCATCCCAAGAAAGCAAACGGGCCTAATGTGTTCATAAATGCAACAGTGAAATTCTCAACAACATTCTCACAGTCTGGACCCAGCAAAAGGTGGAATCCTTACAGTCCGATTTTACAGTCGAAATAAAATTATTTCCAATTCTGTTCTGCCTCCATCTCAGATTGACAGGTACACCTGCTGAGAAGGAGGCCTCCTGTGTGCGACCTCCCGGTGGGATGCTTTCAGCTCTAGGAGTCATCTGTACAGGCGAAAAGACAAGCTTGCCTGAGCAATCCAGAAGAAACCCCCACTGGAATGTGCATATCATCCTTCTAGGCAGCTTGAGAAACCTAGTGGAGGCATGTAGATGATACAGAGAAAAGAAATAGGAACAAAATAAATATCTTTTCTCTGAGCTCCTCTGACTTTTGGGAGAGAGGATATAATATTCTATTCCTCTCCCATCCATATATGGTAAGTGTTCTTAGAATTTCTCAAGCACTCTGGCATGCACTCACAATTTCACAGCCATAATTTGCAGACACCATCAACTTTGCTTTAAAAGAAACTAATAGGAAGAGTTTGTATTAACTAGATGGTGCTGGATCACACTACTCAGGGGGCTTCAGAAAAACAACTGATGCCAGGGCATCAGAAAAACAACTAAGGAGACAATAATGCTGTTTATCACTCACTTCATAGGAAATCCAGAATCAGACAGCTCCTGACTTAGCTCTGCAGCTCAGTAATGTCATTAAAATGTTGCCATCTTTATATTTAGTCCATCAGCCTTCACTCTCAGAACTATGCTTTTTGCTCAATACCTCACTCCTATAAAGTGGATGCTATATCTCTACACATCTCATCTGCTCTCAAGGAAGAAAGAAAAAATGATAGGTATCACTTTGAGTATTTAAAATTTATCTATGCTTTTCATAAAAAGCAAATCAGTTCTCTGACAGTCCGTTGTAGTTTATGAAATGTTCACCCACGCTATGAACCTCACATTTGAACACTCAGTCTCCAGCTAGTGGCATTTTTTGGAGAGACTGTGGAACCTCTAGGGAGTGGAGTTTTGCTGGGGGAGTGGGTCAATAGATAGGAGGGCCTTGAAGTTATATAGCCAAACCCCAGTTCCTGTTCATTCTTTGTTGCCTGTCTGCTGACTTGATGTGACACTCTGCTTCACACTCCTGCCACCATGCTGTTCCTGCTGGGAAGGATCTCATCTCCTTTACCCATTAAGTTACTTCTGGTCAGCTGCTTCTTGTGTACTTTGTTACAGAAATGAGAAAAGTAATGATTACAGACCCCAAACAGACTTAATAACCGTTAGACTGAACCAGGGCTCACAGAGTCACCTCTGGAACAGAGTGAAGCTAGAGATGAAAGATGAAAGCAAATTAGTAACTGTGAAAGGGTGCCCAAGTTGTCCTAAAACAAAGCTGTTTTAGGTTTTTTTTTTTTCCAACTTATGTGATTTAAAAAAAAAATCGTGATGAAAACTTAAAGGGAAGTTTATTTTGGCTCTCAGTTCAAAGTTCCAGTACATCATGGCGAAGGTTACAGTCCATCATGATGAAGAAATTACAGTAACAGGCGACTGAGGCATCTGGTCACATTAGATCCGCAGCCAACAGGTAGAGAGTGATGAATAGTGATGCTAAATTCAGATTCTCCATTTTATACACTCTAAGCCCAGGGAATGATACCACCCAGAATGGGCTCTCCCTATCCCATTTAACCTAGTCAAGATAATCCTCCACAAGTATACCCAGGGGCACATCTCCCTGGTGGCTCTAGAGCTCATCAACCTCTGGTGTAAGACCTGCAGATGGCTGCTGGGAGGCGTCCTAATAAGTATCTATATAGCACCATGTAAATATTCTTTTCCTAAATCCTTTTCCACTCATTCATTATGTCATCTCTGCAGCTTCCCTGAGAATCAAGAATATGCTGTGTTACAGATGTCAAGTTAGACTCTGATAGGTGAGTGGCCCTTCTGCTCAGTAGAGCTTTCTATCATGTCATTCTCAGAGTGCCAATAATCCTGAGGATGAGATCTTCTGGAGAAATAATGCACTTGAAACATACTGCCCCACGGAGCACCCTTAAAACACAGAAGTCTCCTAAGGGTCATAGATGCTCCATCTCATTTAACCACCTAGAAACCCTTCCACATGGGGGGTATTCCAACAGATAAGCAGAGCTAGAGAGGGCTAGAATTGGGATTCTCATCCAAGTAATTTCTTTTCAAACCTGACACTCTATCAAGCATACAGAGCTGGAGAGATGGCTTAGTGGCTAAGAGCACTCATTGTTCTTGCTGAGAACAAGGGTTCAGTTCCCAGTTCTTTAGCAACTCAATCCTAGGTGTAACTCCAGTTCTAAAGGTCTCCTCAGGCACCAGGCACACATGTGGTATAAATACATACATGCGGGCAAAACTTTCATAAACATAAAAGAAGCATAAACAAATTTTAGAATATTCTGTTGTCCCAAGACTTCAAAGGCTTGGCTATACTAAAAATGTGATATGTGTACACACACACACACACACACACACACACACACACACACACACCTTTAGATGCACATAAGAGAAAATATATATATTTTGTCTTTCTTACTTTCTTTTAGCCTGTCTGATTCGCCCATTCTTTCTCTTTAGACTTATCCCTCCACCCATTGTCCACCTTCTACTTCCATGTCACACACTCTCTCTCACACACAGACCCATACACACACCTAGATCTGACATACAAACAAAAACATGGCATCTGTCTTTTTGAATTTGGCCCAATTCACTTAGCAGGATGCTCGCCAGGTTCATACTCTGCAAACAGCATAATTTTATCTTTACTAGTTCATTGGTTGGATAAAAATCTATTGTCCACATTTCCCTTACCCACTCATCTGTTGGTAGGCGTCAAGGCAGACTCCCTGTCTTGGCAGCTGTGTAAATTACAGTTACAAACACAGATGGGCACGCATCTCTGTGATAATGCACAATAGTCTATTTCTTGCCTCCAGAGAAAACTTCTTAGAATGTCTTGGGCACAAGCAGGACTCTAAAGCAGGTGGGTTTGGGAGGCATCTACTCAGACCTTAAACCCCATTCCTGAGTGCCCTGGCACAACTCATCCTGCAGGTCCTGGCAGCCATGTTTAGACTTTGTCACTGTTTTCTTAGTTGACAAAGATCAACAATATGCTTCCCCTCTCCTTATTTCTCTACAGAGAGCCTAGAATTGTCTTTTGTGCTCCTCCGGACCTGAGGGTTGTTGAACAGCCATCTTTAGCGCAGTCAGTGATCAACTTGAATGAAAGAGGATGATAAGCCTACTTGAGGTAGGCAGTAGGTTCATATGTCAGCCTTGGATCCCACTGGCTTTCCATCTTTGAGTCCACACAAGAAGGTGTGTCCCTCTTGTGCTTTGATTTGGGGATTCTTTCCCCGTGCCCCTATAATAAACTCTGTGCTTCATTTTGATCTGAGCTAAAGGGTCCCAATTAAACACAGGCTGGAAATAGTGTGGTTTTCTTAACCTTTAATTCAAGGTTCTCCCTTCTCCCAAAGCATAAAAGAGAAAACAGAAGCTGTGCCAGAATGAGCCTATGAGGTGGCCATAGACGGCACCTCTGTCACCCTTCTACAAAGGACAACTGGAAAGGCCTTCCCTATTTTGGGATGATTAGCCAGAAAGGGTGACTAATGCCTGGGGTCTTGCTTTGGACTCTAAACCATATAATGTCGCAGAACCCCGAGTCCTCCCAGTGAAGGACATTAACAATCTGCTTCAGTTTCAACACATCAAAAGAGGTTTGTGGAGACAATTATTTGCTGAAGGGGCAAGTGACCTTGTTGGACTTGACATTTATTTTATCTTCCTTTGAAAACAGTTAAAATTGCACAGTTGATATTTCGTGCTTCTAATCCTTCGCCTCTAGATGGTTACCAGAAAGAAATAATAGTAATAAAAAAAGATTAGATCTAGCTTTTGACTTGGGGTAGACTCTGGAATTATTTCTTTTCAAAGAAAAACAAGAACAAGACTCTGGCTATACCACTGCCCCACACAGGAAGAGCTCCCGATGGCCCCCGGTGGTGCCGGCCTGAGGACACAGCAGCTTCAGTGGTTGGTCCAAGGCCAGTCAGCTTCAAGTTCAAATTCTGTGCCTGACTCCAAGTTGGCTAGAGAATAATGTGTCTGCAGCGCTAGTGTTGTCTGCTGTGGGGCAGGCCAGTTCCCTGAAGCGAACCCGCCCCATGCTTGTTCCCTGACCTCCTCCCACAAATCTGGGATGGTTTTCTAGAGAAATAGCTGCTAGAGTCCCCCACCTAGTCTGCTCTTGCTTTACACAGCACTGGGGCCAGGGAACACTTGAAGGGTGGATTCCAACACCCTGAGGTCAACACCATTCTCCGTAGCACACTCTGTGCTACTAGACGGTTTTGAGAAACTCCTGTCAACACCAGCCATTTCTTTTTGTCTTTTTTTTTAATTTTACAAAACTCCGTGTATTTGTGTATATGTTTATACATATATGTATGTGCTTATGTGTATGTGTGTATGTATGTTTATATGTATACATGTGTATATCTCTATGTAGGTATATGTACTTATGTGTATGTGTAGTATATGTGTGTATGTATGTTTATATGTATATATGTGTATATCTCTATGTATGTATATGTGCTTATGTGTATATGTGTATATGTGCATGTATGTGTATATGTATGTTTATATGTATACATGTGTATATGTCTGTATATGTTGTATATGTATGTGTGTATGCGTATATATATGTGGGTATGAATGTGTTTGTATGTGTGTGTGTGTGTGTGTGTGTGTGTGTGTGTGTGTGTGTATGTGCCCATGGCCCATCTGGAAGCCAGAGGCTGATGTCATGTTTCCTCCTTATATTTTTGAGACAGAGTCTCTCACTGAGCCTTGAGTTCACCGATTTGACAAAACCAAAACCAGGTGGCTGTGACTGATCGTCCTATCTCTGCCACACTCAATACTGGATGGCATGCATCGATTGCCATGCCTGGCTTTTTTTTTTTTTTTTTTTTTTTTTAGTGCTGGGGACCTGAGTCCTCATGCATTTTATCCATAGAGCCATCTCTCCAGCCCTGACTGTCCCAAACTGTTTCTTTCTATCTCCTATGAGATCATAGCTCTTCACTGGTGGAGTACGCCTGCAAGCTTGCTGAGTTTTCCGTTTTCTCGGCCTCTGATGGCAGGATTAAATTCAACTGAACAAAGAGCTTAGAAGACATTGTGAAGTTCAGAGTCAAACAGTAAACTCAGATTCAGAAGGGTCTGTCTGCATGAAGGAGTTTTGTGTGTTGATTGTTAAAAAAATGAACGGGAAAAGAAAAACGAGGTGCACCCTTGGATGTAAAGCCAATAATGAATGTCAGGATTTCTTTGGCTCTCTGGAGGAAAACTCCATGCTGATGTACTCATATGTTCCTTCAGAAGCCCGCGTTAGCATGTAGGGATTCAGCAAGCGGTGTGGGACTCTGTGATGTTTTAATGGCACTGCAGAGACCACTTAGAAATACTGAACGTCACCAAGAGAACAAACACAGCAGCTTTCCCTGATGTCATCCTGGCTTGTTCTCATTAAGGATCCAAGTGTGTAGGCGAGCTTTCCTGATGTAGCCTGTGACGGGGGCCCTGAGGACAGACACTACAGGATGTCACTTGCAGGTCCCAGCTCCCTGCTATGCGACTCTTCCAGAGGCCTGCTCTTTGATTGAGATGCCAGTCAGAGGCCACAGCCATTGCAGCCGGGCTGTGACTCACGCAGATGGCTGATGGTGTCAAACCCCTTCTAACTGGTGGTGAAAATACCAGAAGCCACACTGCATTGTGTACAAGCCATGAGGCTGTTTTTTTTATATTCTTTTGTACTGCTGGATTCTATTTTCAGAATGGGTCAATCTGCTGAGCACTGGCTGAATGAGCAATCATGCCAGGTGTGTGTTTGAAGTGTCTACTGCAATCTGTTCAATTTGGAATTAAAAAAAAAAAAGTTGACTTCAGAATCACACTCTTGTGCTCGGGTTTCTTACAGACAGCCCATTAGTTGGAGATGGAAGAGAGAATTCCTTTCTCCTTTTCCAGAAGCCATCAGAGGCGGTCTCAAACTGGAACATTAATTTAAATTTTTTTCCTCTATCTGTTCAGAAGAGGTGTTGCTAATGATCCCCCTCTCACAAAAAAAAAAAAAAAAAAAAAAAAAAAAAAAAAAAAAAAAAAAAAAAAAAAAAAATGGGGGATGGGGATGGAAAAGAGAAGTGGAGGTCCAGGGAGATGGAAATGGTGTGCTAGTTCAGTGTTTGCCTCGCATACATGAATCCCTGGGCTCCATCCCAGCACCCTATAAACACGCAAAGTGATGCACGCCTGTAATCCCGACACTAAGAAGGTGGAGGTATGAGATATGAAGTTCAAACTCGTTCTTGGCTGAAAATGGAGTTGGAAGCCAGCCTGAACTACGTGAGACTGTCTCAGAAAGGAGAAAAAGAGGAAGGGGAGGACAGGGAAACTGGAGTGGGGAAAGAACATCTCTTAAACTCTGAATGCTCCGTCCCTAGGCAACAAGTTCAGGCATTGTTGAGGCTGACTTTGGTCACGAGTGCCCCTATGGAGTCACTGCATCCATTGGCCCATTATTCCTAAAATGTTGACCATTAGAATCATGTACTGAGGTTCTATAAAATGTCACCTTCCCAGTTCTCACCCTCAGGGACTCCACAATCCAGCACATTTGGCCTAGAGCCAGGAAATCTGCAGTTTGAACACCAACTGTGGTGAGCCTGATCTGAGAAGAGCACATGAAGAGGTGGCACTCATAACTGTTAAAGTCACAGAGACAATGGCAACTCCAGTAAGCCTGCTGCTGACCCTGCAGCCTCTGTCTGTCCTTCCTAAGTAATGGTTCTCAACCTGTGGGTCAAGACCCCCCTGGGGACTTGATTAATGCAGGGGTCTCATAACAGATATCCTCTATATCAGATATTTACATTCTGATTCATAACAGTAGCGAAATCACAGTTATGATGTAACAATAAAAATAATAATATTGAGATCACCACAACATAAAGAACTATATTAAAGGGTTGCAGCCTTGGGAAGGATGAGAACCACGGCTTTTGAGGGTTCTGCTGGATCAGTCGGATCTGTTTCCTAGTCTTTCCTCTGTAACTCTTTAGCTACATGATCCTGAACAAATGTTCTGGGGGGCTCAGAGCCCCCTCCATACAGCAAGGACTATACAACCTGCCTCCCTTGCATCTCTGTGCTAAAATTAAGCAGAGCTTGTAGGGTATTACATGTTAGGAGTCACAATTATTTAATCTAGTGATGGCCTTTTCATTCATATCCGGGAGTTCCACATCTAAACAGACTCATTCACTGAGCAGGGAGCATGCTGTGTCAGAGTGAGGCAGGGGAGGAGGGATTCTCCATGTGGCCATGAGGCTTCAAAGCAACTGTGTGTGTAACAGGGATACCCTTTGGTCCCTATTGAATGAAAACTGCAGGTGGAGGTAGGAAAGTGCTGGGCTAACAGTGCCTGAGATCGCTTCTGAGCATGGTAAATGTGCAGAAGTCACCAGGCCTGGCAGTCACAGAGTCTAGAGTCCCCCGGGAACGAGGCAGGACCACACCAGCCTCTTTATCACTCTCAGCCGAGTGTCTTGCCTCCTTCTGGCCAGCCCTACTACACATCCCTGAAGTCTTGCCTGTGGCCCACTGCCCCTACCAAAACTTTCCTTCTCCCTGGTCTCCATTGCCTTTCCCTAGAAGGAATTTCCAAGAAGGTGTCTGGCACAATTCTGAAGCTCTCAAAACTCAGCTTTTGTCTTTTGTTCTTAACATTTAAAGATGTTTGTATATTAATACTGCATGTGTCCTGGGCACACGGTATGGTGCAGGGATTCAGAGGACAACATCTCAGGGTGGGTGTCTCTCCTTCTACCTTTGCATGAGTTTGGGGATTGAATTCAAGCTGACAGACTTGTAGAGCAAGCGCTCCCCCCCCCCCAGGGAGCCATTTTGCTGGCAGTCAGAGTTCTATTGCTTCAAGGAAACACCATGACCAAAAAGTTAGTTGGGGGGGGGGTACTTGGCTCACACTTCCGTATTACAATCACTGGAGGAAATCAGGACAGGAACTCAAGCAGGGCAGGAACCTGGAGAGGCAGGATGAGGAGCAGATTACAGAGTGGTGTTGCTTACTGGCTTTTTTCCCTTGCTTGCTCAGCCTGCTTTCTTATAGAACCCAGGACCATCAGCCCAGGGATGGCACCAGCCATAGTGGGTTTGGCCCTCCCCCACTGATCACTGATTGAGAATATGCCTTACAACTGGATCTCATGGAAACATTTCCTCAAAGGCTCCTTCCTCTCTGATGACTTTAGCTTGTGTCAAGTTGACACACAAAACTAACCAGGACAATCTTCAAACAAATTTGGTTTTAGGATGGTTGTTGTTGTTGCCGCCATTTTACCATTACTGGGGAATGGATGGTCAAGCATCCGGGAAGGGGCGGGAGGGAGAAAGAGGAAGTCCCAGCATCACCTTCAAGGATGTACCCTTGAGAACCTACCTTCCTCCCTCCTACTCAGCCTCAATTCCCAAAGGCTCTACCACTTTTGTAATGGTAGCACAGGTTGGGAATCAAGCCCTTAACATGTGAGCCTTTGGAAATATTTAAGATCCAAACCACAGTGCTTACCTTATTCTTCTTCCTAATTCAAAGCAGCAGTGTAGTTTTTTTTTTTTTTTTTTTTTGGCCATGTAAAGGCCTCTTTCCCTTAGCCCTTCCTTATTTTTATATCCCAGCTCCAGAGTATCCAACTCTGGTATGACGAAGTAGCTGTAGTTTTTCTACTTCGAGGGAGCTCACAGACTCCCCACTGGGCTGGGCCTGCTGCATGCAGACTTGTTTTTCTCTTTCCTAATTCTAGTGTGGTGATGCCCTCCTAATAGGAGTATGACTCTAGGCCAGTGTCTCCCCTAAAGCCATCAATGTGTTTTGAAGAGGGAGTGTGTCATCAGCCAATATTTTTGAGGAATAATTTTTGCTTGGTTTGAGAGATGAGACTTTAAACAACTTGCTTTTAGAATGAGAGGAAAATTGAAATGGACAGCACATTTAAGAGAACTCCGGATGGCAGACTTCGGGAAAAGACCCTTCCAGAAGAAGACGAGCTATGACGAGCATTCCAGCGAGAAAGATATCCAGTCAAGAAGCTAACCATGAAAGAATGCTGGAACTAAACAAAACTGAGGTAGAACAGAATATAGATGCTGTTTCTGTGACATGCTGTAAATTATGCAAATACTGTCAAGACCGTAGATTGAAGAGTCTCCGATGCATCTCAGAAACACCCAGAGCAGAAAACGACTACAAAGTGCCTTCTGTTCTTGCAAATAAAGTTTTATTGAGATGGAGTCATATCCATTCATAATCTCAACAGCTATTTTCACCATAAAATAGGAGAGTGGTTATAGAGAGCTACTATAGGCTACAAAGTAAAATATTTCTACTATCATACCCTTACAGGCAAAAAGTTTGCCAATTCATAATCTAGAATCTTCTTTCTTATACAACAAGACACTATTTCACCAACTTATTTCCATAAGAAGACAATGCATTTTTGTGAAGAATCATCTAAATATAGAAGTCCATTCAGAGTATAATCCTAGGGAGGATGTGGGGAGGGGCAGGAGCCACAGAGACAACCACTCTGCTTTGTTTTTGAGTCCAAGGATGTTTCTGGAAGCCAGAGTTCCAAGGCATGTAGTTTGAAAATTAGTCCACTAATTTCCTGAGGTCAGGGCAGTCTTAATTTCATATGTATATAGTTAGTGATTGGCACAGAAACATGCTCAAAGCATGACAGGTACACAAATGGATGCGGTGCTCCCAGTTAAGACCAATTCCCTACAGCCGAGCAAAATCTCTGTGGGATCTTTGCCATCACCACCCCTCCTAGGAGCTGTCTGCACCCCCTCTTCTGTCTTAATGCCACTGTCCCCTGCTTCAACTCCATTTCTCCACCAGAAAGGAATCCTTAAGGTCCACAGTGATAATCTTTATTACAGTCTACAGACATTCTCAGTTATTGTCCTCAGGTGACCCCTGAGCACTTTCACTCCTCCTCCTCCTCCTCCTCCTCCTCCTCTTCCTCCTCCTCCTCCTCCTTTTCCTCTTCCTCCTCCTCCTCTTCCTCCTCCTCCCCTTCCTCCTCCTCCTCCCCCTCCTCCTCCTCTTCTTCCTCCTCCTCCTCCTCCTCCTCCTCCTCCTCTTCCTCCTCCTCCTCTTCCTCCTCCTCCTCCTCCCCTTCCTCCTCCTCCTCCCCCTCCTCCTCCTCTTCTTCCTCCTCCTCCTCTTACTCCTCTTACTTCCTACTTCCTTGGCTTTTTCAAAAAGAAATTTTGTTTTCTGTTTTTATTTTTTAACAATTGTATACATTTATGGAATACAGTATAGTGCTTTGATATGAATATCACTATAGAATGGGAAAATCAGAGTAAAATTCACATACTTGTCACCTAAAAGAAACATATCTTAGTGGTATGAATATTTAAAATAAATTCTTTCAGTTATTTTGAAATCTATTGCCTCATTATTTACTATAGTCACCAGAACTTCTTCATCCTATATCACCAAAGTTGTGTGCCTTTCAAACAACAAACAGCTGCCCTTTCCCAGGCACATACCCTCTTGCCACTGGCAACTGTCATTCTGAACAGAGGGTTAATAGCCAAGATATACAAGGAATAACTAATCAATAACATGAAACAAATAACTACTAAAAATGGGTAAAGGACAGGGAAAATAAACACAAATTGCCAACAAATGTATTTTCAATTTAATTTTCATTTTTTTTTTAAGGAGAAAGAATTTATTTAACCTAAGATGTACGGGGACATAAGTCAATATAATGACTTGGACATCAACACACCTGTGCAGCTGGTTACAGGGCATTCCAATCTCAGAATTCCTCTGACATGTTCCTGTCCTTTCTTTTTAATCATTAATTTATTTATTTATTCACTTTACATCCCAATATCAGCTCCCCTTGCCTCCCAGTACCCCTCACGCAGATCATCCTTTTACTCCTCCCTTCTCCTCTGAGAAGGAGGAGCCCTTTGGGTATAACACCCCCACACCTCCCACACTCCAGGCACGTCAAGTCATTCCAGGACTAAGCACATCCTCTGAGGTCAGACGAGGTGGCTCAGTTAGGACAAGATACACAGGCAGGTAATAGATTCAGGGACAGTCCCCCGCTCCAGTTATTGGAGGACCCACGTGAAGACCAAGTTGCAACTCTTCTACATATGTGTGGGAGCCTGAGGTCTAGCTCGTGCTTGCTCTTTGGTTGGTGGTTCACTTTCTGAGAGCCCTCCAAGGGTCCAGGTTAGTTGACTCTAGTGTTTTTCCTGTGGAGTCCCTGTTCTCTTTGGATCCCTCAATCCTTCAACTCTTCCACAAGACTCCCCAGGTACCAACTATTGTTTTACTGTGAGTTTCTACATCTGTTTCCATTGGTTGTTGGGTTGAGCCTCTCAGTGCACAGTTATGCTAGGCTCCTGTCTGTAAGCCTAACACAATATCATTAATAATGTCAGGGGATGGTTCCCGCCCATGGGATAGGTCTCAATTTGGGCCATTCTCTCTGTCTCTGCTCTATTCTTTGTCCCTGCACATCTAGGCAAGACACATTTTGGGTTGAAGGTTTGATGGGTGTGTTGCTGTCCTTATCCCTCTACTGGGAGTCCTGCCTGGCTACAGGAAGTGGCCACTTAAGGACCCACTGCTAGAAGCCTCAGCTAGAATCATCTCCATAGAAACACTGGGGCCTCCCCGCTTCCCAGGTATCTAGCACATCCTAGAGTTGGTCCTCACCAGTTTCTGTTCTCTCTCCCCTGCTCTCTTTACACCTGATCCTCCACCACCCTGCTCCTCTCCCCACCCCTTCTCCCACCCAGTTCCCTCTCTCCCTCCACCTCTAGTATCTATTTTATTTCCCCTTCTGAGAAAGATTCAACCACCCTTCCTTGGGCCCTCCTTGTTATTTGGATTCTTTGAGTCTGTGGAGTGTAGCATGGCTGTCATGTACTTTATGGCTAATATCCCTGTATACATGCATGTCCTTTTTGGTCTGGGTTACCTCACTCAAAATAATATTTTCTATTTTCATCCATTTGCCTGCAAAAGTCATGATTCCTTTGTTTTTAAAGGCTGAGCAGTATCCCATTGTGTAAATGAACCACATTTTCTTTATTCATTCTTCATTAGGGGGCAACTAGGTTGTTTACAAATAAAGCTGCTATGAACACAGTTGAACAAGTGTCCTTGTGGGATGGTGGAGCATCTTTTAGGAGTTGTATAGCTGGGTCTCAAGTAGAACTATTCCCTATTTTCTAAGAAACTGCCAAATTAATTTCCAGAGTGTTTTTTTTTTACAGGTTTGCATTCCCACCAACAATGTAAGAGTGTTTCCCTTGTTGCACATGTGCTTTCTCTTGAAGTTTTTTGTCTTAGTCATTCTGATGGCTATAAGATGGCATCTCACAGTTGTTTTCATTGACATTTCTATGATAACTAAGAACTTTGAACATTTCTTTAAGTCTTTCTTGGCCATTAGAGGTTCCTCTGTTGAACATTCTCTGTCTAGCTCTATATCCCATTTTTAAATTGGGTATTTGGATTGTTGGTGCCTAACTTCTTGAGTTCTTCATATATTTTGAATATTAACCCTATGTCTGATAAAGGGTTGTTGAAGATTTTTTTCCCAATCTGTAGGTTGTCATTTTGTCCTATTGACAGTGTCAGTGACAGTAACAGTCAAAGGATTTACAGAAGCTTTTTATTTTATCCCCATTTATTAATTGTTGATCTTAGTACCTGAGCCATTGCTGTTCTGTTCAGGAACTTGTCTCGTGTACCAAGTACCAATGAGTTCAAGGGTATTTCCCACTTTCTATTCTATTATATTTAGTAAATCTGGTTTTAAACTGAGGTATTTGATCCACCTGGTCTTGTACAGAGTGATAAATACGTGTTCATTTGCATTTGGGGGCTTGCAAACATTCAGTTAGGCCAACACCATTTGTTGGGATTTTCTGCCTTTTCCATTGCTTTTGGTTTCTTTGTCAAAAACTAAGTGTCCATAGGTGTGGAGTCTATTTCTAGGTCTTTGATTCTATTCCATTGATCAACCCATCAGTTTCTATACCAATATCATACAGTCTTTGTAACTAATTGCTCAGTAGCTTATAGTCTGGGATGCTGATACTTTCAGAAATTATTTTATTGTACAGGATTTTAGCTATCCTGGGTGTTTTAGTTTTCCATATGAAGTTGAGAGTTATTCTTTCAAGGCCTGTAAAGAATTGCATTGAATCTGTAGATTGATTGCTTTTGGTAAGATGGCCATTTTCTCTATGTTAATCCTGCGGATCCAGAGGCATGAGAGATCTTTCCATTTTCTGATATCGTCTTCAAATTCTTTCTTCAGAGACTTGAAGCTTTTATCATACAGATCTTTTAGTTGCTTGGTGATATTTTAAATTATTTGTGGCTACTATGAAGGATATTGTCTCCCTAACTTCTTTCTTAACCTATTTATCACTTGTAGAAAAGAGGAATACAAACTTCGATCAGTAGATTTTTGTATCCAACCACTTTGCTAAAGGTGTTTATCAGCTGTAGGAGTTCCCTAGTAGAATTCTGCAGTTCACTTAAGTATATCATCATATCATCCATGGATAGTAGTGTTACGTTGACTTCTTTCCAATTTGTATTACCTTAATCTCCTTTAGTTGGCTTATTGCTCTAGCTAGAACTTTAAGAACTATATTAAAGAGATAGGGAGAGAGTGGTCAGCCTTGTATTGTCCCTGATTTTAATGAAATTACTTTAACTTTCCATTTAACTTGATGTTGCCTAATGGCTTGTTGTATGTTACCTTTATTGGGTTTAGGTATGGTCCTTGTATCACTGATCTCCAGAAGACTTTTTAACATGAAGAGGTGTTGGTTTTGTCAAAGGCTTTTTCAACATCTAATGAGATTACCATGCTTTTGTTTCTTTCAGTTTGGTTATATGGTGGGTTACATTGATGGATTTTCATATGATGAACCACCCCTGCATCCCTTGGATGAAGCCTACTTGATTATGGTAGACGATGTCTTTGATGAGTTCTTGAATTTGGTTTGCAAGTATTTTCCTGAGTATTTTTGCACTAAGGTTCATAAGGCAAATTCTTCTGAGATGCGCTTTCTTTGTTGAGTGTCTGTGTGGTATCAGTGGAAGTGTGGACTCGGAATAAATTTGGCAGCTTTTCTTCTATTTCTACTTTAATGTACTGGCATTAGGTCTTCTTTGAATGTCTTATAGAATTCTGCACTAAAACAATCTGGTCCTGGGCTTTTTATTCTTTTTGGTTGGGAGACTTTTAATGACTGGTTCTATTTTCTTAAGGAATGATAGAACTATTTGGATAGCTTACCTGATCTTGATCTTAACTTTTGTAAGTGGTATCTGTCTAGAAGTTTAGACATTTGAGCTGACCTCTGTGATCTCTTAGAGAATGTAAGGCATCTGCTTTACATCTGGCTTTTCAGGTCTTGGTTTAGAAGTCTGGTATAATTCTAATAGGTCTGCCTTTATATACTGCTTGGTCTTTATCCCCTGTGGTTTTGAATATCCTTTGTGTACATTTAGTATTTTGATTTTTATGTGGTAAGGAACGTTTCTTTTTCGGTACACTCTACTTTGTCCTCTGTAAGCTTCTATGTTGTATGTTTATAAGCATCTCCTTCTTTAGGTTAGGGGAATTTCCTCCATGATTTTGTGAAAGATATTATTTGGATCTTTGATTGCAAGTAGCTAGGGAACTCATAGCTGGGGAATAGAGTACTGTAGTGGTAAATCTAGGTGTGCAGTTTATAAATATTGTAACTGAGTTGTGTGGTTTTTGCATGGGCATATTGAGGTTGGAGATTTATGGATACAAATCCGTTTGGGTGTAAATATAAAAATCTCTAGTCTTTTCCTTTCATGGAGCTAAAGGGAACTGAGTAAAACCCAGGAGGTCATTGGCATTCTATAGACCAGCCACATGGTCTGGTCTGGTAGATGGCCTGGTTGGCTTAGCAAGTCAGCCACAGAGAGCATGGCCAGACAGCCACTTGTGGCATTGAGCATGCAGCAAGCTGAGACCAGGAGAGAGAGAGAGAGAGAGAGAGAGAGAGAGAGAGAGAGAACTAACAGGAAGGGAGCTGAGTGAGACTGAGGAAACTGCTGGTCCCAGACCCTAGCTGGACAAAGCACGGGCTTTTAAAAATTACACACAATAGATGACGCTCACTGCAGGGAACAAACCCATGACCCTGAACTTAAAAGTCTCATGTTCTACTGACTGGATTGAGCTCAGGCCCTTCCACCCTCTCTCATTCTGTTCTGAGGCAGCTGCAGAAGTCCCCTATGTTTGTGCTGTATACCTTCCCTACTAAGCAGCAACAAGGATTATGCTGCTTACAACAAACACTAACTTACACTCCATGCCTTCCCAGGACACACAGAATAGAGGCTCAACTCCACTAAAAACTTATGTAGCTTGGTCCCTCTCATCATTGATGTCACCAAACACCTGCAACTATACTGATCTATCTATTGTGCAAACCCACAATGCTTCTACTTACCAAAGAGGATGTTGTATGGTCTTACACACACGAGAGAGAGAGAGAGAGAGAGAGAGAGAGAGAGAGAGAGAGAGAGAGAGAGAACATCTTCATTCTACAAATCTTAGATTAAACACCATTTATAACCAAAAATTAGACATCATGGTATTCCAAAGCATCATGAATGTTTTCCTTCTAATTTGTCATAGCTGTATCATCATACTGTTTTATAGTCACTTGTTATCCCCCTACTGACTAGATTGTAACCTCCAAAGTCTGACTTTTCTCTTTCATGTACGGATCTGTTTATTCATGGTCTCTAGCACAGATCTGACTCTTGAGTGTGCAGTGATAGTAAAGTGAGTTAAATTACTTACCTTTATTCAAACTTGTTCCATTTAGATGGACTCTGAACATGTTCTACCTGAGCCATCTGTCTAGGCCTGTCCCTGGCTTGCCTTTAAATTGTTGCTTCTAGCATATCAGGAAGTCTGGCCAAATGCTCTGCAAGCTCCCTCATCATCTTTGCTGGTCTTAGAGCTCATGTGTTACTCCTGGGCTCTTGCGACTCCCAAAGTCCAAGCTTTGCCCTAAATTCAGTCTCCTTTATTTTATACAGTATCTAAAGAATTTGTTCCATATCTATACATAGCCACAAAAGCCGACTATAAGTATTTAAGCCCATTTGATCTTTTCCCACCTATTCCATATGCACAGCAGTAGGGGGAGCACTTGGGGGACCATTTGTGAGCAAGAGACTACCATCACAACACCTCACCTCCAACCACATCTTCAGAGATCATCTAAGGTCATTATTTTCTATTATAACATGATTATCACACTTGTAAAATTCACCATTATAATAATACACTTAAGAGGGAGGCCAAATTCACATTTCTCCAGCCACCCAGTAATGAAATTTACAGTTTTATGTTTTCTTTTCTCCTTTTCTCCCTGCTATTGGCTTTTTCCTGTCTGTTCCATCCCAGTCTGAACCTTGTTTGCCTTCTCTGTATCTTCATTCCACACAGAATTTGGAAAGGACAGAGGTTCCAGTATTACAAACTACATCAAAACCTGTTTCGTCATCATTCCTAGTACACCCCTTCTCTACTAAAGATGACTTTGTGACTGTGTGGCCACGTTTTCCTGACAATGACACATGCAGTTACAGGCCTTGGATGAAGAGAAGTAGGAATTTTTCACTGTTGCTTTTCTTTTACCAGCTCAGTATAAACAACGAAGGAAGGCAAGCCTACAGGAACAAGTCAAGCCATCAGAGAGAAGTTCTAAGTCAAGTCCCTGAACTGACAGGTCTTAGGCTAAGCAGGACTTATGGAATGGTAAAATACACACTTCTATCATGTCTGAGCCTTTATGCAGTTGGAATATATTCTGTATTCATTACTTTTCTTATGTGACTGTAACAAAATACTGGACTAAAGTGACTGAAGGAAGGAAGGGTTTATTTTGGATCAGTGTTTAAGAAGGGAAGGTATGGCAGCTTGAATTTGAAGTGAGTGACCACACCATATTTACAGTCAGGAAACAGGGAGAGGACAGGAAATGGGACCAGTCTTTAAATTCCAGGCCAGTCTTTGCCGACCTACTTCACCCAGCCATGTTCAAATTCTTAAAACATCTACAACCTTTCCAAAACAGCACCACAAACTGGGAAATTAGTTATCAAGGACATGAGCCTATAGGCTAGGAGAGGTTTCACATTCAAACCACAGTAAATGGCTGTAGCACCTAATGCCATAAAATGAGGGTCAAACTGCATCTGTGGGAAAGGGCTTCCTTGTGGGACCCCTTTCCTTCTGGAGACAGAGTGCATCAGAATTTGTGGGCACCACTAACTGGGGATCAGTGAACCTGGGGTTTAGCACTGGGGAAGAAGCAATAACATAGATATTCTTTTATAGAATCTACCATCTCATGTGTGAAAGTGAGCTTGTGTTCAACCATGGCTTTGTGCAATGATTCTATTGAACCTTAAGTGGTGTCTGAGACACCACAGGCACAGCGGCTTTTTACAAATGCAGAGCTAACAAAATAAAAAGAGAAAATCCATAAAAAGTTTGATTAGGCAATCTAAAGTCATATGAATAAATAATTACAGGCATTATGTGAACTCCTCATTCCATCTAATTACCATGTGGCACAATAATACGATTTGTCAGGAAACATGTCAGATTCATTTTGCTGTTAATTTATTTGATCACAACTTTCAACTTGCTTCTTGAATGTACAGCCTGCGTTGTTTATTGTTCACATGGCTGCTTGGGGCTTAAAATATTAGAGGGGAATTTACTTACTCAGCCTCTTGTCATGAAAAGATTTATGACGGAGGAATTTTTGAAAGCATTGCATTGGTATCTAAATTTCCCGATTCTTTACAATTTAATCTTTAATCGTGTGTACTCAATTATGGGGAGGGTGTGGAGTCATTGATGTTGCAGAGGCAGAAATCTGGGGCTTTTCATGGGTTGTGCCATGCTCCTGGATTAACTAGGGCAGATTCTGCTATTCAGACTATTTTGTGGCTCCCAAGTCATGGGCATCTTGGTAATTTTTTAAGACAATTTATTTAATTGTATATATTACTCAAAGTACTGTTTGTGATAAGAAATTTATATTAATATGCTAATGCTGCTAAAGTGTTTGAAGAGTTGTTCTATATGAGAAGAGATGGGAAATCACAGTCTAACACCACAGAGCAACAGAGCAGCAGAGCGACAGCACAGGACACCTACAGGCACGTACCACGTACCATGTGCCAAACCTCTGCTGTTTGGCATCCCAATGGATATTTACAGCCAGTCCTCCTGGGAGGGAGCGAGACAGGCTTATGACATCCTGGCTAATGTTTGAGATGATCTGGAAGGGTAAATGATCCTATTAGATGAGGTCATTAGCTACATTTGCCTATTTCCCCCTTGCTGGACTCTTTCTCCTGTTATTCTCATGATATATATTTTTGTTTAGGCAAAACTACCAAACAGGAGAGAATTGATTTTCTCTGTCCCTCTGTTTCTCTGTAGACCTGGGGTTGAATGGGTATCCTCTCATTGTATCAGTTTGTCATGCAACCGTTACATGACTTTTCAAAAATACACATTGCATACATTTACATATAATTTTGATGAGGACTACTCCAGTCACAGTGAGCAATGAAGTAGTTGGAGAAGACCATAAGCAAATATGGCGCTGTGAGGCGAGTGCTCCAATGAGATGTGTACAGGATTCTATGAGAAGCTCTAACCCAAATCTGAAGGGAAATATCAAAAGACTCCTAGAGAATAAGGTGTCTATGCAGAGGCCTGTGGGACAGGAGGCAAATAACCGAGGAGCAGGGAAGAAGGAGAGGAGGCTGTTAAAGGCACCACAGTGGCGATATACCAGAAAATATTTTTATTAATATGTTTCTAAGACTTATTATTTAGGGTCTGGAGAGATGCCCCGGTAGTTAAGAGAACATGCTCATCTTCCAGAGATTCCAAGTTCAGTTCTGGGCTCCCATGTTGGATACTCATAACCACGTGTAACTACAATTCTAGGGGACCTGGTGATCTCTTCTGGCCCCATGTTGGTGCATTAGACACTCAAGTGCACACGTGTGCACACAGACACAGTTATATAAATGTAAAACTAAGTCCCAAGAAGACCCCTTGGTAGTTACTGTATGGAAGACACTTGGTAAGGGCTTGAGAATTCAAAGACTTTGTTTTTGATTGTTTCTGTATGTGTAATATGGCATATACACATGTGTGTGCATACATGTAACTGCATAGTACATCAAATCCAAAGGTAAGAGATGATGTCTTTCACCATAACTCTTACTCCTTTAGGACTGAAACTGGAGGTCTCTGACACAGACCACTCATCATAGGCATAGGAATCCTTTCATCCTTCCGTGTAGGCACCAGGATTAATGGATGACACTGCCAAGACTAGCTTTGAACATGGGACCTGGGGATACGAACTCAGATCCTGAAGTTTGCACAATTATTCTATCCACTGAGTCCTTTCTCCAAACCCTACTTCCACCTTTACAGAGTACTTGCTGTGAAGTTAAAACATGCTCAGAGAAGCAAGAGAAAGAGGGGAATCTGATACTGATGACAGCTTTTAAATCAGAGTAAGAAAAATTCCTGATGTGATACCCAGGCCTTGGAGTCAGACCTTGGCTTCTCCTTTCTCACTACACCAGCTTGCACAAAATACTTGACATTTTGAAGCTCTGTTCCCCACCTATAAAACTGGAGTGATAAAAGGTCCTTGTCGAGACTGTGGCACGGATTAGCGTAGTAATGCATGTGCAGCATTTAGCATCGTGCTCTACTTGGCACAGGGCAGGCACACAATAAATGGCTTAGCCATTATATTGTTACAATTAATGCAGCGCATAAATACTCGTGTGCCTGTCACTGTGCTGCCTTTCAAGCATTTGATTTCAGGTTCTTCTGGCTTCACGCCACACCAGTTGTTGCTATAGCCTCTATCTCTCCCATCCCCCCCATCAGAGGCTCTCTTAAGTCAGTGCCTTCTTTAAAAACAAGTGTTAAATCACTGTGCTGTTGGGAAACTGGTTGCTCTATGTCATAAGTAGGCTTCAGAGTCTTTGGAGCACCTAGCTAGCTCTCCGTGGACTATTCATTTCACCACAGCAGGGGATCTGTCTGTCCTGGATGCCTGCAGCCTTCAGTTATCACTGACATGGGAGTTGATTCTGTACCCTGAGTGATGTGTTTCTTCTATTTTACAATATCCTTCCATCAGCTATTCATTCTATTAGCTGCTAATGTTTTCCGGGCCCATATGCAGCCTGGGTTTAGCAATGGTCTTGTCTTAAAATGTCATCGGGGATTATTAAGCCTCAGTGATTCATCTCACCCCAAACCATTCTGGAGTGAGTGTTCCGAGTCAGCAACCAAAATCATATTTGGGTAAAAAAAGAAAGAAAGATAAGCAAAGATTGAGCCTGTTTCCCCATTAAAGAACAAGTCAGACTATGGCAACAGCTCGGTGGGTAAAGAGCATACAGCACAAGCATGGCGTGCTGAGTTCAGTGCCCTAGTAGCCACATAAAAGCTGGGTGTGCTGCAGGCATTTGTAACCCCACCCCCTGGGGGTGCTGCAGCAGACAGATCCTAGGGATTTGCTGAGTACAGTAAAAACTGTGAACTCCAGATTGAGTAACAAACTTTAGCCTCAAAAATGAGGTGAAACATGATAGAACATATTTGATGTCAACTTCTGGCCTTCAGCCTTATATGGTACACACACACACACACACACACACACACACACACAAGTAAAGATTTGTTACATGATCATTTTGAAGTGGTAACAGCTATTATTCACTTCCTACTTATTTACTAAGGGAGGAGACTGAGGGAGTGTCCTGTTCTCTGTCCAGTGCCTTACAGAAAGGCTAACACCATTCCGAGAAGCTGGGAAGTGACAAGAGAGAGAGGTCTGAGGGTGCTGGTGGGAAGTGGTAGGTTCAAGCTTGTGTGAAGATTGAGGTCAAGGCCAGCCATGGAAGAGCGTACACATGAAAGTGCTCAGTCATACTGTTGGCAATGGCAGTGAAGATGAAGGACAGGCAGACAGCGATGCAGGTTCCTTCCCAGAGGAGACAGCCAGGCCTTAGCCATCTCACTGAGAGCCATCTCACTGAGTGGGTAGCACAAGTCCAAATGGCTTAGCCTCTGACCTAAAAGGAGAGAACTAACTGCGGTCCAGAGGGCTGAAGCAACAGTCTCGGCTGCTTACCTTCAAAGTGTTGTATGGATTTTCCATCCTGCCCTGCAGTATTCAAATAAGATTTTAAATTATCCCTCACTAGAAACTGACTCAGCAGCATGACAGGAGACATTTCGCTTGTGGCCTGACAAGGACAAATTTCCCTATGTGTGCGTCCTAGGAAAAGGGGCTCCCAGTTCATCTTAAGGAAGGAGACATTTGGCATGGAGGAGGTAGTCAATTATCAGTCAGTTCTGTTAGCCAGCTAACAAGGGATGCCCTGGTCTGAGAGGGACCTACATGTGATGGTTTGTGTGAGAATGATTCCATAAAGATAGTTTGATGGCCAAGTGACTCTAAGGTTCAGGGATTCCCTGGGTGACAGTGATGTATGGGATGCATTCAAAGGCATTAGAAGGGATCAGAATATAGAGTCTGGCAGTGTCCAAGAGTAGTAGATTCTAGAAAAACAGAGTTGGGGCAGGAGGGAAGCCTCAGGCTGGACAACCAGAAAACTCCTTGCTTTGGGACTCTGAAAAGCAATGACCATGGAAAGTTCCAGGCAAGTTATTGACAAGCTGAGATTTCTCTCCTGAGTAGAAAGAGCTTGTCAGAACTTAGTTGCCAGGGCATCTTTTACTGACAGATTGGGTGTAAATTTTTCCCTGATGGGGTTTGGGGGGCATACTTCAAAAGCAGACAAGGAAAGGGAAGCTGGAAGAAGGAAGGGACAGCCAGCTGTCAGCTTCTTCTGTATGACTGCAGGACAGCTCCTGCAGATGTGCCCACAGCACCAAAAGCCAATTCCCCAAGCCTGGAAGCAAGTCAGCAAATCTAGGAGCCATCAAGTTGTACACGAGCCTCCCAACAGGCTGCGGGACATGGAGCCTAGCCACAGGGTGGGCTCAGCTCTCATGTGACATGAGCACTCTCCTTGTACCAAATTAAACCAATTTGATCAAAATTTGTAATGCAGAGGAGCGTAATTAAATTGAAGATTTTAATTAGGCATGGTTTTGATGAAACTTAACTGGAGCAGGCAGGAACCATCTTGCTGTCTATTAAACATAATCCTGTGCAGTGAAGAGCTTGCTAGTTGATGATCTTTAATGGTTACCCAGATCTCAGCTTCTTGCACAGTGTCAGCTTGGAGGAGGGATATAGAAAGGGACATGGGAGTTAAGGGAGAGAAAAGGGTGAGACATTTGTGGGGGCGTGTCAGTATCAAAGGGATACTGGTGCTAAGCTTTTGCGGTGCCCAATGTGTTGCTTTTTTATTTGCTGAGGTGGCGAAACAGTGGAGATCATGTTCAGGGATGCTCTGCTGTAATGGATGAGGAAGGAAAAGGCAAGGATCCCTGCGGGCTGAGAGGCTCCTCCAATGGCTTGCTCTGCTGATTGCTTTCAGTCTCTCAATTTCACTTCACAAAATTTGAATCTTCCCCTGGTCTCTTAATAAAGAAGCAGAAAGAAGGCGTCTGGGAGCAGCTAGCTGGAAAGATTCTTCCCTCAGGACTGACGATGAGGTGGACCCAGGAAGGCCAGCTTCCCTAGAGTGGCTGACATGTAAAGGGGAGTCCCAGAAATAGGGACTTGCTGTAGTCATGAAACAATGAGCAGGATAATGAATGAGTAAGTGAATGTTCTAGAACTCTCCAGATGCATGCAGAGTCAAAAACTATCAACCAGACATGTTGTTCTGCAGAAAGAACCTTTTTTTGAAAGAAATACCTCACATTTTTCCTTTCTTCCCAACTAATGCTTCCTAAATCCTCGTTGTACAAGCACAGCACCAGACACTATACATTTTGACAAATGTCTAAGAGTTCAAGTTCCCTCCTGCCTCCAAGGGTTTCACATAGTACAAGAGACAGTCAGTGGGCATGTATGTGAGACTTGAGAAGCTAAGAAAAGACATGACATAGAAATTGTCCTCTGTCTTAGATAGGCAGCAAACCTCAGTGAATATACCAAATCTGGCCCATGGTTTGTTTTGTAAATAAAGTTTTAGAACACAGCCATTTCCATCCACTTACATACTGCCCAGAGATACTTTTTGCTGCAGTAATATAACTTCAGGGAACCACACAGCTCCAACAACCCAACATATTTGCTATGTGACATTTTATAGAAAGAGTAGTCTTAACTCTGGCTTTAGTTGATCAGGGATGGTCTCTTATAGATAGGGCTTAGCTGTGACTTGAGAAGGTGATAACTTAGCTAAGATGGGAGTTCTATATGGTCTGTGGTACACAAGGGGGACAGGATGAGGATGGGTTTAGTAAGCATAAATACCTAAGGATCTTCTGATGAAAAGGTGATGACCTGGATAAGCAGAAGAGAGGAGAGAGGCACTTAACCCAAAACTTTCTCTTGGGTCCTTGGAAGGGGCTGACTGTTCTGAGTGTCCTGGAAAGGCACTGAAGACTTTTAGGCAGGATGATGACATGATGCATTTGTTAAAGGACATTCTGGCCACAGTGGTGAAGGTAGCTTGAGAAGGAATGGTCCACATGAATGGTAGCAGCTTGAGTCAAGTTGATGCAGTATAGGTGAAGAACTCTGGATAGATTTAGAATGCCTCTGGGCAGAAGAACTGACAACTTTTGAAAATACAGTAAATGTTAAAGGGGCAGTTGCTAACAGGGAAGATTCAGGAGTGATCACCCCAAGAGTTTTGGTCCATGGGGGTCCGTCCCATCTTCTGAGGTTGGGAGAACAAGAAGAGAGGCTGCAAAAGTGTGTGGATGGCTTAGGAGTTCCACACAGGCTTGGGGGTGTATCTCAGTTAGAGAAAGAGAGTTAGCCTGGCATGTCCAATGTCAAAGTTTAATCCTCAGCGTTGCATAAACCAGGGGTGGTGACACACATCTATAATCCCAGCATTTGGGGGTGAGAAGCAGGGGGAATTCAAAGTTCAAGATCATTTTTAGCTACAGAGTGAGTTTAAAACTAGTGGAAAAGATGGATGGAAGGAAGGAAGGAAGGAAGGGAGGAAGGAAGGAAGGAAGGAAGGAAGAAAGGAAGGAAAGAAGGAAAGAAGGAAAGAAGGAAAGAAGGAAAGAAGGAAAGAAGGAAGGATGGAAGGAAGGAAGGAAGGAAGGAAGGAAGG